>NC_089210.1:4232834-4387834 GCF_963930695.1 Labrus bergylta | reverse complement strand
CTTCCCACAGAGAGCCTGTTGGATTTGTCTTTCCTCACCCTAATATATGAACGCCTGAGAGTCACCCTGAGAGAGAGAGAGAGAGAGAGAGAGAGAGAGAGAGAGAGAGAGAGAGAGAGTAGGTCATGTCTTGACTGCCCTAATTATTTGTGTTACTTTTTACTTTACTTTTAAACTGAGCTTCATCACTGAGAAGACTTTAATCATGTGGATTTAACATAAAATCATTTAAAACAGAAACCTGTACTGTGTGTTTTTGTGTCTCACCCCAGGTCTAAAAAGCGTCTCTTTGTTTTCTTGTCAAAGACGACTGTCGGACTGCCCGAATCAGCTGGACTAGTATCCCGACTTGAATCAGAAACCAACACTGACACACACACACACACACACACACACACATAGACGTCTGTTATAATGTGACCTTTGCGATTTGGCTTCCTGCTTTTCATCATAATGATGAGAATGTAGGCGCAGTTTTGTAAGTTTTATTTTTTTACAGGTGTGTTCAAAGGGCTTGGTAGTTTCAGACGCCATTGTATATCCTGGTGTGTGTAAAGGTGTCTTATCAGGTGGGTGTACCTTCGCTGTCGGGCCTCCTGCTTCTCCTCATGTACACACGAGAGCAGTCGGGGGAGGGGCAGGACCTGGAGGGCGAGCTGCTGGGGGTCACCAGAGCCTCCTGAGATGTGGCATTGGTCAGCTGGTGGTACCGCCCCCGTGGAGGACCAGCCAATGACTCTCTTTCATCCTCTGGAGAGCGACGCCCCTAAGGGAATCAAAATAAAGTACATGTTTACCCTTTATATTCAAACAGGAAAATCTGTCCCTCAACCCTCATTTTGTCTCACCAGTGGTGTGTCAAAGGAGAAGGCGGGGCTTCGAACCGAAAGGAGCGAATCAGGAGAGGGGGAGTTGCCTCGTATGGCTAGCTGGAGAGGTGAACGGGCAGAGTGTAACGGACTGTCCTAATAAAACACCCATACAAACACATAATCAGTTGCATGTTCCTCATTTTTACCATATTTAAAAAATATATCTATTTACTTTTTACTTTTTATGACTTTATTAGAGTGACAGGACAGTAAACAGAGCCAGAAATCAGGGACAGAGAGAGCGGGAAATGACATGCGGGACAAGAGCCACAGGTCTGATTTGAACCCGAGCCCAGGACTACAGCCTTTGCACATGGGGTGCGCAAATTAACAATAGGCCATGGACGCCCCTATTTTTTAACATTTTTATATTATTCCCTACTTTTCAACTTGCAGAAATTAATAAAAAATGTAATCTTCTTCTTTACTTCTTTCTTTATTCCTCCTTTGTTTCTTCTTTTTTGTAACAAATATATTTAATAGGCAGGTTATCATTTAATGTCCTCACTAAGTGTGGAATATTTGCATTAATCAAACGTCCATCACTGTACCTTTCTCTCGAGGCTGTCGTCCCCCTCCGTTGAGCTCACGCTGTCACGGTAACGGGACCTGGAAGGGCGATGTCTCCGGGCTTTGACGGACAGCTGGGCTCGGCCTTTCTGAATGCTGTTATCCAGCAGCTCGGTCTCTGGGATTGCCTCGTTCAGGTCTGAAACGCAAAGTCACAGAACTGACCTCAATCATGTGGTTTTATCTGCCAGGACTCACAGGTAAACACAAGGACAATTATACCTGAAGATCTAAGACTTAAGGCTGTATTCACACAAACATTAGCCAGTTCAATTTGTTTGTATAAAGTTGTCTTTTGAAGTCTATATTTGTTATTTTTTATGTCTCCTTATTTATGTATTTTTGAATCTATAATTATTTCAATTTATTAAAAACAAAAAAAACATGCTGCTTAAAGATAGTTTGTGCATGCCCAGAAAATATCTGGCAGAATTAGGAACACAAATTTAGTCGTTTTCACATTATGCACTCCGGAAAATATCTAGAATTTCGGGAGGATTGCTCCAGAGATTCTCCTGAAATGGCTGTCCACATTATGCTCCTCACAGCTGGAGACTATCCCTGTCAGAGGGGAGTGGGGGGCGGGGGATTTCCTGAGGTAAGACATGATGTAAAAATGCGGAAGTAGCGGACGAAGCAACAGAGTCCACTACACAACGCTATAATGAGAATATTTGCCTTTATATGAATGTAGTCCAATGCAATGTAGCCGTTCGAGATCGTAGTGGTCGCGTGCATACACTCTATGCACTGTGCAGCAGTAACGGTATAGAAACATCACTCCCCCCTACTATTGGCTTCGGCGTTCTCACATCAGACCACTTGGACTTGCTGCAGAAAAAAATACTAGGAGTCTGGCAGGAGAAACTCCGGGTGAATATCCTGAGTTTTTTAAGAGATTTCTGCAAGTGTGAAAGCTCCAAGAGAGCTAGCTCTGTTGACTTGTGTACAGGCACACACACATATTGAGGACAGAACCTCTTCTGACCCAGTTGTGATAATTTTTGGGTTTGAGAAATCTGGATCTTAGCAAGTAAATAAGAATACTTGAATGAATGACTCATTAACAGCAAAGCTGCTCTTCGATGGCTGCAGCTGTATTTATGATGACAACCAAAGTCTTTAACATAATGAGTTTTTCTTCATCCTCCCACTCAACCCATCAGAGATCCATCAAATATTTAGCGTGCTGACCAATACTCACACACACTTTTCTTTCTACAAACCTACTTGTAAGGACCAGATAAGACATTAATCACTTAATGTTCAAGACCAAGACCCAACCATTACAAGTAAAAGCCTAACTCTGACCTTTACCTGATTCTAACCTGAACCTTAAAGGAGATGTACTTTACTCACTTTCACCATTAATCATGTCAGTCTGGGTCAGTCATTTCAGCCGCCCACTTTCCTCCGATTGGACAGCTCTGTTTGCAGCAGCAGGGAAATTTGAGTGAGCTTAGGGATGGGCATGTGCTTGAAAGATCTGCCTGGGTGGACATGTCCGACAACTCTGCTCCATGCATGGCTCTAATTTGTCGGCAGAACCTGACTTAAATATGAAAGTCACAGAGGCATAATGGTGGGATCAAGTCGTCCCACCTCTGTGCCAGCATCGGCGGTAGTAACAGAAGCCTTACAGGGGTTAGACAGGATCACTGCGGACAGCACTGTGTGTGTGTGTGTATACATGTCTGAGTGTGTGTGTGTATGTAAAGCCCCCGCTGTTTGTTTTCACAGGCTGGGACACCAATATTATACTGTTGCAAAATCAATACAAAAGTCCAACGCGTAATGACGGTGGAGCTTTATTACGTATGTTGGGATCTAGGTTGGTCCTCCTAGAAGTGACCGTTGACTTTAATGTCCTCACTAAGAGTGTCTACACAAGGCAAATATGTTGTCCTTTTTTTCAGAGATAACACATTTTGTCATAGTGCAGACACAAATGTCCCCATAATGCATAAAAAGCAGAAATGTCCCCATAATGCAGGACCAAAGAAATGTCCTCAGAAGATAGTGATGTTCGTTACCAGCAAATAAAGCACAACAATGTGCTGTTAATATCACCAGTCCCAGAAGTCCTTGTCTTGCAATAGGCACAGATATCCTCACAAGACAAAGTTGTCATCTAAAGGTGTCATCGTGAGGTAGAAATGTCGTGACAATTAAGGTACAGCATCATCTCAAAAACAAAAATATTCTCCTAGATCCGAAAATGTCCTCATTGTCCTCGCAGGCCCCAAAAAATGTCCTCAGGCCCAAATTTACCAACAATACAGGAATACAAAAATGTATTGAGAAGACGGAATTGTCCTCACTTGGCAAAAATGACAACAAAATGTTAAAAGTTAGAATGTCCTCACAAAGCATAATCATCCTCACAATGAAAGGCAAGAACATCTCGACAATGTAGAAATGTCCTCAGAAGACACATGGCAATTCCAATAATGTGCCCTAATTTGCAAAAATGTCCTTACAAAGCAGCCTCTAATTTCTTAGCCTGGCCCAAATGTCGTCACAAGACAGAAATGTCCTCAGATTAAAACACCTGCACCTGCAGCAGTGAAGTAGTTTTAAAATCTGCTCTTTGGTGTGTGTTCATGTATTTTTTCAGGAGAATATAAACTGTAACTAAGATAAGCAAAACAAAAAATAATGTTTTTTAGGTGTTTAGGTATTACTTTCAGGTATTGGGAATACCTGCAGCTTGAGAGGGGAAATCCAGAACAAAATCACAACCCCTGTGTGAGTTCTGTATGAGAAGTCATAAACAGCTTATCTTATATACCTGTTAGACTGTCAGAGGACAATGTTTCAGGCATTTTATATAAAACATTTTGAAGTTATTGTATAACTACTTTTATCATACATGTTTTTTGTATGTGGCCATGAGTGTAATGTGTAGAATAATAGATCTCCTCTGTGCCTACTCCCCCAGAACGAGCTGACAGCAGTTTATTTCCCAGAGGATGGGGTTGGGAGTGGAGGGTGGTGGAAGGTATGGAGAGAGACGAGAAGAGATGAAGAGAAAAGAGGAAAGAGTATACAGTATGAAGGTTTTGATGGTAAAACATCAGGAGGAGGTGACGGGGGAAAGAGAAGGGAGAGAGATTGGATAAACGAGAGGATGGAGGGATGGTGTACACAGAGATGAGAAAAGAGAAATGAATGATGGGAGAGAACAAGAGGTAGAGAAGATGGGGGAGGACCCAGAGGCGAGAAGTAATTGCATTAGAAGGGGGAGGACGGAGAAGCATTAGAGGATATTAGAAAGCTGGAAGAAGAATGGGGCATTGGAAAAGAAAGAGAAAGAGGTGTAAGATTCAGAATTTATTTTACACAGAACAGTCTTTTTTCTGCCATCATTTCGTTTTAACTCGTGGTTCAGCTTCTTTTTTTCCCTCCACTGTAAACATTTGTTTCATCTTGATTGGTATAAACGATTAGTTGTTTTAATCTCTAACAAAGCGTCTTGTTTTATAATATCTACATGTTTTGTGTCAGAAGCTTAATTTGTAAAAGCTACTAAAAAAATAAAGGGTAGTATGTGCAGAATATATCAAGTTCAAGAACTGTACTTGTTACATTACATATGTATGTGAGACTCACCAAACACATTGTCTGTATCTTCCAGGCCGGCAGACATGACTCAGCAGTTACTGTTCAGAGATAGAAAAACAAAAAAGAGAGAAAAAATACAAAAGATGTTACAACGACAAACTCATTTATAAGAAAAGTCAATCTTGTGGGGTACCTCAGGGAAGCGTCCTTAGGCTTCATACTATCTATTTAACAAGAAGGTGTGTTAAAAGAGTATGCTGTTAAACTTTAAAGTACTTCAGGCTCAGAACATTATTAATGTTTAATATTGTTTCTGTAAATATAGATTGGACTAACAAATGCACCATTTGTCCTTGTTAAATTATAGTGAGCATTTGTTTCAGGTAATTACTAAGCATTTAAAGGAAGAATGTGCAACTATTTGATCCAGTAGATTGCATCAGCAATAAACTAAAGTCAACTGCTGATCTCGACACCTCCGCTATTCTGAAGCCTCCGCTCTCCTCCAGCAGCACACCTCCAGCCCCTCTCCATCGCGTTCGCACAAAGGAGTTATGTTTTAGAATGCTACAATTGCCTGTGTTGTTGTGTTAGCAGGCTAATGCTAGCTTGTAGCTTCATATTGCACATAAATTGGCATGGCATGACCGGCATTTAAAGACACTTACGTAGCATCCAAATAAGCAGTGAGTATGTTCTTCTTCTTTTCTCTAGTCCTAGACTCAAACAGCTTTATACACAAAGCCGTCCCGTCCATGTAAACATGACGTAAACACAGCTCCGACAACAGTACAGCTTTCGGGACTCACGCTTCTTGCTCCTTGTAGACAGTCATGACTCAGAGAGACATTTACAGAGGATACACTTGATTTCTACTTTATGTGTAAAATATCACACATTCTTGCTTTAAATTTTTTTTTTTTCCTCCAATTTCCTCCTTTGTGATGTGTGTCATTAGGATCCCCCGAGTTTTGGCATATCTCTTCTCACTTCCCTTCTCAGGACTCTCTCTGTCTTAATACCTCAATCTGTATGTTTTTTCCTGCTGAATTCTTAACGAGGCCTTTTTAGAGGTCAGCGCCTCTGAAAAAGCCAACGGGGAGGAGAAGGAAGATGAAGGAAGTAGCTGTGGGACTTTGGGAACCTGCAACGACTTTCTATTATTGCAAGAACCAGGACATCTGAGCAGCTTGTCTTCTCGAATGGGTGTAAAAAACAAGATATGTCCTGCAGACAGCCAGATGAAAATATCAGTGCAATAATTCTGGAAACCATTAAGCTCTCGTCCAGATTTCTTGGACTGTCTGTTAGCACGATAAACAGTACTTCCATTGAAAAGAATCCCAACAATACAAACACGACCAAGCGGTTCAGTGACTGACTTAGATGAGGGGACACCTCGCATAAAGCTAGACGTATCGGCCTGTCACTCAAAGAGTCCATTCCCCAAGTAATGCATCAATTTAAAGACTGTAAATGTTTATTTCTGCTGTGAATTTGGATTTTTTAACATGGAGCACTATAGGGATTGACTCACTTTTTGTGAAAGCCTCAGGTGGACATTGCAGGAACTGCAGTTCTTTTTACTTCTGCATTGGCATCATTTTCAACACAGAGGTTGGACATTACTAAGGCCTGCGAAGGTCAGCTTGTATTGGCTCCACTAGGGATAAGAGGTATAGCTTATGGATGACTTATGCTTAATTTTTTTTTCTGCGGAGGGTCACAGTGTCAGCTCTGATCTAAAGGCTTTATCTTTCTATTCCTGTAAGTCTCTTTAGAAGTGGAGTGAGACACTTGTCCTCCCTGTCAAATATTGCTGTCCTTTCAAATCGCAGAAAGATGAAGTAAGCAAAAAGGAGTAACATGTAGCAGAGAGAGGGAGAGAGAGAGAGAGAGAGAGAGAGAGAGAGAGAGAGACAGAGAGAGAGAGAGAGAGAGGGTGGAGAGGGAGCAGTGGGCAGGTATCCCAGCAGAAAGGCCATCTGCTGCCTCACCCTGCAGCCACGGTGTGAGCGGTAAACAGACGGTCACCCTGGATTCACTCTCTGTACCGAGGGTAGAAACAAACTGAACCACAGAGAAGGAGACCTAACAAATGATCACTAAAACAAAGAAGATGGCTATGTTTTAACATGTCGTAATGACTTAAAAAAAACACACAAAACACTAAAAAGTTGTAGATTTGTTAAAACAAAGGTTCAACCTGCTGATTGTCCTTACTGAATGTCTTTTCCTTTTATGCTTTTTAAAGTCTTTTAATGATGTATACTAACCCATGGACTGTAAATATTCATGTTTGAGGCCTGAGTGACGTCAGCCATCTGTTCCTGCAGGGGGCTCCGGAGGCTCATCTGCAGCAGCCACCATGCTGGTAATCCTGTCTGAACCTAACTTTCAGACGAGCTGAGGCGCGTTTTAAGCCTATGTACAAACCATAACATCGCGCTCACCTGTCAATCATGTCAGCTATGCACCTAATTATGGGAAACGCGTACCGTTTTCAAAATCAAAACAGAGCTGTTTAAAAAAGAATCACCCCCCGTACAGTGTGTGCTAGTGATGACAATAACTAATCAGACCTTTTTCATTTTTTGAACCAGGCTGTAAACATGTTAATTTATGCTTTAAAAACTGATTTTTTTGCCAGTCATGTGTATGTGACTTCTGGTGTTCCTGGAGGTAGCCTCAAGCAGATCCTCCACAACCTGCTGGATTTCGCACTTCTGTATTTGCTTCACTTTTCAAGACCGGAGGTTGCCGCTTGTTTTCACCTCACCTCATCTCATCTCTATATACAGTATGTCGTCCATGTCTTCATGTTGCATCATCTTTCATTGTGTCATGTTTTTCATTTTGTGGCATGTCACGTGTTATATCTCTTGTTTTAGTGTCACTTCATGTCTTTTCATTTCTCTATCCATGCCCTGTTTTTTAAGTAAGTAAAATTCAAGTAATAATTAAAATCATGCTATTTCTTGTTGCATGTTTCCAAACATCCTTTTTACTGCAATGGCCCATCTCTTTTAGTCTCGTTTCATTACATCCTTTTGACTCTCATGTTATGTCATTTATGGTGTGTATATGATACCTTTAATTTTGTCTGTAGGCTTTCTTTCCATGTGTCTCTGCTGCAAACTAACAGCTTTTAAACGCAGAAACACTTCGCAAACATGGGCTTGAACTGTGAGTTGCTTCTCAGACTGGGTGGAGATGGACACATACTCTCTCTCTCTCTCTCTCTCACTCACACACACACACACACACACACACACACACACACACACACTAACATTAACATCTAATGAGTCAAACACATTGACAACAAAGCAAACAGCTCATGACTGAAGCTCCAACAGGAAAATGCACCGTCAGGCCGAGGAAGACAGAGAAGGGAATAATATTTGACAGAAGGCGAATACATGAAAAGATGGTGGATGAAAAAGTGATGTTACAGATATTCAGACAGAGAAGAGGGAGGGAAAGATAGAAGAGGAAATTAAATCATGACAGACAGGGACAGGGGGAGAGAGGAGGAAGAGGAGCTGAAATATTAGACAGGTTTAGAAAATCAAGACACAAACAGATAAACTCACCTTTCTCTCTCTCTCTCTCTCTCTCTCTTTCTCTCTCTCTCTCTCTGACTGTTGTCAAGGCATGTCACCCTCTCTTGCTCTATCTCTCTCCTTGCCTCCAACACCAGCTGGTTGGTGAGGACTGCGACTCCCAGGGTTCCACGGGAGTCTGCTTTAGGCCTGGAGACAGTCTAGGATCGGTCTCTAGGCTTGTGGTCGCTGTAGTTTCCTCTGCCAGGACTCGCAGCAGCCTTCTCAGCCGGCTGACGACGAGAGGCAGAGCGAGCAAATGCTGGCTCACCGCTACTCAGCAGAATACTGCAGTCTCCATCTGAAAGAGCAGCACCAAGGACAGCTGAGGCAGACTGAGAGGAGGAGGAGGAGAAGGAGGAGGAGGGAGGATAATGGATGAGGAAGGTGGGGGGTGCTGAACGTGTGTGTGTGGGGGGAGAATGGAAAACAAGAACAGGAGAGATAAAGAGAGAAGGAAGAGGCAAAAACATCAAATAACATCAGATGAAGAAAATTACATTCTAATCAAATAGAATGAGAAAAAAAATAGAGTTTTGCTTGGAATAATTTGATATGAATTTGATGAGATTACAACTATCAAGAATGACTGCAGAAAAAAAAGACATAGCAAAAAACTTACAATAATTAACGAACAAGCATAAAAATAATAATTTAAAGAACATTTTATAAAAGATTTGAAGGACAAGAACAGGCATCAGATAGATAGATAGATAGATAGATAGATAGATACTTTATTGATCCCGAGGGAAATTCAAAGGGCTGCTGGAGCAAAATAACGAACAAAAAGTGATTGTACAAATCACTGAAAGGTGAATATTGTAAATTGTAATAATAATTGTAATATAAGTAAATATTCATAGAATTAAATCACCAGATTAAAAATATATTGTCTTCAAATGTATCTTATTAAAAAACTATATATTAGATTATAAGGACAATAATTACATAATATTATGTCAAAATAACACAATAAAGTATGAAAACAATCTTTCATATATGAACACATTTTTTCAATAAAAATGGGATAATTTATTATTATTATTATTTGATCAAAAATGTACTTTGACAAAATTGTTAAAAACATTTTGTTGCTTTTAAAATGCTCTGCTCATTTCTGTGGTTATTTTATGAAATACAATATGCTTAAAAGTTATGAACAATTATATATATATTTTTTTATTATTGGAACTTGAGCTAGATTACTCCAAGCTAGACAAGGCTTTTGACATTTGAGACTTAAAAAATAAATATTTTTGTTGACCTCTGGCGTAATGCAACGCCTGCTGAGTGCAGCCAGAGGGCGCTATTGGTCTGTCCAGACAGCGCAGCAGGTTGACATGTGTTCCTTTTCTGTCTTCACAGGAAGTGAACTCTGGCAGAGGGAGCGGGAAGGAGGGGGAGGAAGAGGGGGAGGAAGAGGGGGAGGACAAGCTGAGACTGGCAGGTCAGGGAGGGGCGGGACCAGGGAGAGAGAGAGAGAGAGAGAGAGAGAGAGAGAGAGAGAGAGCGAGAAACTGTGAGGAACCTGTTTCTGTGATTTGGACTCGCCCCTTCAGGAGCAGAAGAGCAAGAAAACACAAAGAGCAGGATGATTGGATTTTACACTTACTGCCGGTAAACACACAAATCTATCTATCTATCTTTTTATCTGTCTATCTATCTATCTATCTATCTATCTATCTATCTATCTACTGTATGTGCAGTTGAAAGTTTTTCACACTTAATTTTGTGTATTTTGTTTTTATTTTATTGCATTTTTAAGTTCAGTGTATGTGTTTTGTTTTTTGTTTGTTTTTAGTTTTTTTTAGTTTCGTGTTGTCTTGTTAAACTAAATATTTAAAAAAACTTTGAACTGCAAAACAGAAAAAAATGGTTTACCTACATTACAGGGACATTAATCTGTTTCCGTACCTCCACTGTGGGGACCATGTTGGTTTTCACTCGCAACTTACTAACTACTAACAAACTACTTACTCACAACAGAGTAAAGGCCTGACTTTTGTTATGTTCAAGTTTTACCTGGATGTTTGTGTGTGAGGGTGTGTGAGGGTATTAGAGAGTGTGTGTGTGTGTTTGCATTGTGTCCTTATTTTGTACCACACACTTAAAGTAAAACAGGTTCTGAGTCTATAAAAAACTCTTTTTTAATATGTGTATCCGGGTAAAACAGCTCTGAAAATATCTGAAATATCTTAAACAGAAAGAAGCATTACATCTTTGGGAGAAAAAAAACATTTCAATTCATGTTTTAAAATGTTTTTACTTAACTTAGGTATTATTTCAGTGAATTTTGATTTCTTACAAAAATGATTAAAGGCCATACAATTTGATTTATAGATTGCATACCAGTCTATGGTTCATCTGAAGTCCCATATTACTTTAAATAAAGTTAATATAGTTCTTAGTTAATTTGCTAAATCTGCAGTATATGATGTGTGAACTTATTGAAATTTTATAAACTGTGGTAAATATTTTTCATTAAAATAAATCCATAATATTCACTTTTACATAATCAAATATAGAGAAAATAAATTACTGTATCCATTTCGAGTGAGCAAATTAAAAACCATAGATGTGAAAAACATGTATGGATTGAATTTTTGTATGGAAACATTTCTTTCTCATACTAGCTCATCTTTATTTGACATAGTTAAATACAGTTAAATCTCAAAGAGGATTTACATCATCAAGGTAAACATAGTGTTCATAGGCATGTGGCTTCTTTTGTTTACATCCATACCAAGTAAAATATAAACATGTGACATAATACACAACTTTTAAATTCAAATGTATGAAAACTGTTAAACAAAATCTGTTTTTATGGTTGTTTAGATTCGACACAGATCTAATTATTTTACTTTCAAAGCTGAAGTAAAGTTCTGCCATAATAAAAAAACTACTATGGAGTTATTAACTACATGTAAGACATCGTTCTCTACTGCATGCATATTATATAACAATAATTCTGTAAACCCACACTTTGTGACTTTTTCAATTAAATCTATGTTGAAAACATTTTTTAAATCTAAATTCTTACAATTGATTTTTCCACCATTTTCCAAAATGAAAAACACATTTGATTTTTAATGAGTCTGATGCATCCCAGTTGCTACCAAAAGAAATCATTTTAATTTATATTTAAAGTTTCAGTAAAAACAAACTGGAAGTGTAACTTCAGTGTATCTCAGAGAGAGAGTTAGGGCGCACTCACACTACCAAAGTTGTCCCGTACCGTGCTTAAGCATGATTGTTAGGTAGGTTTTATTGAAGGTTAGATTTCCGAGGAATGGTTAGTAAACCACTTTTTTACACATTATGCACCATAATAAATGTTGTGGGTTATTGTTGACCCATATCAGACTGGGATAATAATAGAAAACTAGTCTCATTACCTGTTTGTATGTTGAAATAATGAAAGAATCTATAGAGGAATAGATCAGATAAGATGTGACACATATGGTCTTTGACCATTCTGTGGTCACAAGGAGTAGTGAGGAAGTTTTCTCTTAAGGGGACACAAGGGTTAAAGTTTTTATACATGATTTGTAATGTCCTTAAGGAGGCTGTGCAGGCCCATAAGAAACTTTACTGAGTCCTTGGAGAGGGAGTACGGGTCCTTAGAAGGGCCGTACAGAGTCCTTGAGGTAGTCAAGTCTATAAGGTCTTTGAGCAACTTGTCCAGGCCCCTTAATGCCTTCAGATGTCCATTTACAGGTCATTGAAGATAGTATTTAGGTCCTTAAGCAGATCTGTCCTTGATTTGGGTGTACGTGCTCTTGCAGAAAGTGTAAAGGTCCATGAATTTGGTGTGGATGACAATTGGTTTGCTGGTGATGATTGAAGATGTTGTCAAAGGTCTTGAGTAGGTTGAGGAAGTCCTTACATACCTCCCGGTCAGTTGAAAGTCCCTTCGGCAGATTATAAGGCAAATAACCAGGTAAGGAAGTTTCTTAATCAGTATGTGAAGGTCCTTTGGGAGGTTGAGGCATATGTTGTTGAGGTCATTGAAGAGACTGTAAAAGGTCCTTTAAGTGGCAGAGAAATTCCTCTTCTATTAACCTATAAATTGTTTTAAGTCTCTTTTTGACCAAAGGCCTTCTCTTCAAGTAACTAAATGGTTTCTGTGGCCTATTGTTTTCAGCATTTCAATCGTGGCATGAAGTCCGGGGAATATTATGCAAATCAGGTCAATGGCGCCTTACACCTGTCCAGTAGATGGCGGTAAAAAGAAGATCAAAGTCATATTACAGAGATGACGCCATATAAGGCAACGTACAGGCCAGCATCGTGATTTGTTCGACACTGCAAGAAGCCTGTTAGCATGGAGGAGGTTCAGCAAGTGCTGTACAAATGGATTCATTGAATCAACCAACGCTGTGAGCAAAGCAGATTCAATGCTCGACTTTAGGCCAGATTATGGATTTTATAAGTCCATTACGAAACATGTTGAAGAGCGAAGAAAACAGCCGACTTGCAGCTGCAGTCTTAAACATGGCGGCTGACCTAAAATGCTGGGAGTGCCTAACCAATCAGAGACGTTCAGGGCTGTAGGTGATGCAGGCCCTGACGGCCAAAGTCCCTGGACCTTCAGAAAGTACTACCCCCTGAGCAGCGTCTTTTTAAGGGTAGATCAATTACTCCAGAACTGACTTTAGACCCTGGTTGCACATAGTTCCTAGAAAGGTCCCTAGTTCCAGGGGAAAGTTCCTGTGGTTGAAAGGGGGCTTTAGGTTGTTAGGGTGCTTGGAGAAGTTGTTGAGTGCAGTGAACAGGTCAGAGAGATCTTTGGGCAGTAGAAGTCCCCAGGGAGGTTCTCAAGTATACATGGTTTAGGAGGCTGCAACAATAAGAGGTCCTTTATAGAGCTGTAGAGATCCTTGGATTGGTAAGGAATGTCTTTAGGTATCTATTAGGTGTCATTTATTAGGTTTCATAGGTCTGATTAGTTTGTAAAGATCCTTGTAAAGACTGTCAAAGTACTTTGAGGAACTGCAAAGGAACTTTGAGAAATCCTTTATGTGGTCTCAGGGAATTTGAGAAAGTTTAAAAACTTCTTGAGGTGGTCTGAGGGTCCTGGATCCGTCAAATACCTCATTATAACAGACTTTTGACATCCAATCACAGAGCAGTAGTTCTGTATTTGTGTGGTAAACAGATAAACACAGTGTGGTCAGAGTCCAAGCTTTCTCAAAACATTCCAGGATTCAGGAGGTGGAGTCCGCCTACGGGTTTATGATTTAAACTCAGTTATTTTTGTCTGCCTTTTCACTGTGTGTGTATTCCTCTGGCTGTAACCACACCCCGCTCTCACACACAGGGTAAAGGTTGAACGCACTTCACATCTGCTTGAACAAATCTTGATTGGCTGTCAGGTTAATGATATCAAAGATCACATGATCCTCTCTAAGTGAAATGACGACTCTATGGTGAACTTCTCCTTTAAATTATCTCTCCTTTCTGATTGGTTGATGGGGCGTGGCCTACCACAAAGCCTCAACCTTGGTTTGATTATTGACAGTGCAGTTTAGTTTCTCACACACATCATTCCCGTGGTTGGATAGAGGAGCTTGTGTGTGTGTGTGTGTGTGTGTGTGTGTGTGTGTGTGTGTGTGTGTGTGTGTGTGTGAATGAGTGTTACTGTGTGTTACATTCCTGCTGGGATGGGTGTGGCAGAGAGACAGAGAAAAAACAGAGAGGGAGAGAAAGAGAGAGAGAGACAGGGTAGGATAGAAGGAATGGGAGGGAGGGAGAAGGGTCGGCTGCATTCCAGTACATCACCTGCCTCAGGTGAGTATCAGGTGTGTATGTGACTCAAAGCAGGTTCGACTGTTGATCTCCACAAAGGCCCTATAAAGGGCCAGTCATTGAGCTTTGTTTTCTGCAGTTCCCTGAAGCTTTATTTATCCCTGCTCACAAAAAACAGAAAACAATCAAAGAAGGGAAGCGTTAAAAATAATAAATTAAAAAATATCTAATAACTTTAAGAGTAAAAAAGAAACTACTAAACCGTATTGCAAGTTCCATGTAGATTTTGTTTAACAAATTCTTTTAATTTACAAGTGTCAGTTATTGTCTATTACTGAATCTAAAGAAATCCAAAACAAATGACAAAGAGGAGAGATAATATTTCCTTCAGAAAACCATTTACCGTTAGCTGGCGTCACGTGACCAATGGCCAACTTAGCTGTTCGTTGGTTTAACTTGAGTTAGAATCGATTCCTCGGGTTCCCAGGTGTATTTTCGACCCTCGTATTTTGAATCTGAATTTCGCCAATTGAATTGGAGCAACTTGAAAATACATTGGCTGACATTTTTATATCTCACATTTTAGCCTATTGTATTTTTAAAACTAGATTTCTTTACACTGAATTTGTAAACATCGAATTGAAGATGAACATGATCAATTGAACATTTGAAGAGTTGAACTCAGAGGCACAAAAAAGGATTCTTGCCAAAATCACTTGGAACAGATTCATACTAAGATCCATATAAAGGGCGTCAAGCAGTCATCAGGACTTTTATTTGTACAACTGCTCTGAAATTTATAGTGCACAAAGTTTACACCTTCACACCATGGGCATACACTTTTCAAATGATACATATCCTGTATGACGCAGCAACCAATAACTGCATCCTCTTGTGTGTGTACTACTGTTTGAAGTCTCAAGTTTCAGTAATGTTTTTTCTGAAGTCAGAAGTGACCACATTTGGAGAAGAAGGAGCAGCTAGAGAGCAGTGAGTGGCTTATACATAACTAGCTAACAAGCCAAGTATGGTAAGCTCAGACAAACCTGCCAGCAAATTAAAGCTAACAAATAAAATAATGAATAATATATAAATATCACTCAGTGTAAATACCAAAGCTCAGACCTCTTGGACGGTCTCTTAGTGCAATAATCTACACAGCAAGAGATATTATTTCACTTATATTTAAATGTGAAAAAAAAACGCTCCAACACTACAAAAACAGCTGAGAGGTTAGGTTCAGAGACTGGATTTCCTGAGGTGACACCTGGAAGAGGCCACGCCCCTAATTATGCATGACATTTAGCTTGAATATAATTAAACATGTGAGTGGTAATAACATCGCTCAGTTTGCTTGAACATATACAGTATACTTCTGCTGTTGGATAGTTTAACATGGAGCTCTATGGGGATTGACTCACTTTTGGAGCCAGCCTCAAGTGGACAGTCGAGGAACTACATGTTTTTGCACACCCTAAGTTGCTGTTATTAGGTCAAAGGTGAGATTTTTGTGTTAGCAGGTCTGTAATTCAAGCTGTTACTTCATCAGCAGCTTTCTTTTTCTTTCGTTTAATAAATTAACTAATGCAGCAGACATGCTGATTTCTGTGATGACATTTAAGTGTCCGACACAAACAGATATACTGAAAATGTTTTTTTATGTTAAACTAATGATTCAAAATTGGACCAGTGAAAATTCCACTATTCAGCTCCATCTGACCAAACGGACTGCAGTCACCCTATTGTTCCTTTACAAAGACAGGAAACATACACACAGTGTGTGATGTCACGGAGGGGCGGAGTCTAAACAGCCTTGGGGGCTGGCTTAGAGCAGGAAAGCAGACGCTTCCCTCTATAAACAGTCGAGGCCTGATCAACCTTCTGCTATTGTTCTGTGTGTGTGTGTGTGTGTGTGTGTGTGTGTGTGTGGTGCCTTGCTTGGAGGTTCCTGGTTTATCCTCACTTATAATGTAGTAAAAAACAATACATTTTTAGAGGCAAGCTTCCCATTATTCTCTTTTAAAAATCATACAGAATTTCAAGTTGCTTTAATAACAGAAATCTGAAATCTGATTGGTTATAGCTGTGTGTACAAATAACCTGGTTAATCAGATTTGTACATCTGAGCATGGGCAGAACAAAGTCAGAGAAAGTCAGAGCAGAAGAAAGCAGAGATTGTTACAGCAATGCAATGCTTCAAAGTGTTACATAAATACAGACTCTTTATATCTGCAATACAGTGCGAACAGAAACTAAAACACTTGTTAAATTAGCTTAAAAAAGTAAGAATGTGTTTACTGACTGCAGGATCAGCAGAGTCCCTGCAGTTTATTTAAACCGTGTCCCTGTTTACATTCATAATCTGGGCTTTTTGTTTAAAGAGCCTTTGATCCAGCTGACTAAGAGCTACAGGTCTGCAGGTTTCCACCTGAGCAGGGGAAACACTGATGTGCCCCGCCCCTTTACCTGGTGAGTTGGCGGGGCCTGAGTTTTGGAAAGAAAACCTGCAAGTGTTGTTTGCCTCAGGTTGAACACGTCTTGTACGGCCCATTTCTTTGCTGGAGGCCTTTTACTTTGAAACGCTGAAGTCAGAGCAGGTGTGAAGCGGACAGGTGAGAGTAACTTTTGTCGTATTGCTGTGGATATGGACATTATACTGACACTAACACAGGTGAGTCTTTCACTGCTGGACTCTGCTCATGTTGGGCTGTAAACCTCAATGACACAGGATCTGCTGTAAGACGACACCAGGCTCACATGACGATGATGCATTTCTGACCACAGAGAGGGAGGCATGAAGACGAACTGAAAGCAGGAGAGTGTGGCATGAGGTTTAGCAGTAGCGTTAGGAGCTGCAGGAGGAGTTCAGTACTCAGAGCCAATTGTAGTTTGACTTGTTCTGACAAGATGTGAAACACAGAACTGTCATACCTCTCTCTGTGTCTTTTTCAGTAGCGGCTTACAGGGAGTCTTTTTTTATTTCACTTCCACATAAAATTACTCTCAGGGTGTAAAACACTTCATAGTAATGACTGCTGTTCATAAAATTAAAGAAACAACATCAGAGTGTCAAAAACAGATTATTATAGGCTCCAGTAAAATAGAATTCATATCTGCTGTCCTGCATTGCATAGAGCTTTACAAATATTGCATATTGCCTCTCAGTGTGTACTGGTTTGTTTTCAATTTACTGATGACTCTTTCAAATAAGAGTCCTGAATTTTAATCATGATCAAACAAGATAAAACACAGCCCTGACCTTTTATTCACAAGCTTAGGTGTAACATCACATGAGTCAGTTATCGTAAGAGCTTTCATTCTGATTCAGTGTAGTTTCACAAAGAGATGACCAAACCTGTTGAAGGAACTTTTTGTATTTCAACTTCTGGGCTTAAAAAACCTGGACTTTTATATTCATGTTTTTTTTTTTAAATAATTAAAAGTTGTAGTTGTAATTGCTTCAGCGGATAGTTTCATCTTGTAGCAGTGAGACAGGTTTCAAAATATGGGGCAAATGAGCCTGATTGAAGCACATCCAAGTTTTTTATTATCACTATTATCATCAGGCTCAGATTATTATTCCAAGTGTCTAACAACATTACAGAAAGGATCCCTACAGAGATAGACCGTTTATCTTTTGTTTTTAGAGAGGAAGATGCTTTTTGAACCAGAATCAACTGTAAATTATTTTTCTTCAACGAAAACAGACTCCTTTTACCAAGCTCTTATCTGAAAACTAGAAAGGTCTTGTGAGCTAGGCGGGTGAATCGAAACTTGCTTTGACTAGATATTGATAGTGGGTCGTTGTCAGGCATTGTTTGGACTAAGCACTTAAATTTCATTCTCTGAGCATCAACAGGAGAGGCAGTATGCGCGTGTCACACCCTCTGTTGATTGCATGCTGAAAATCTGAGGCGGGATTTTCACGAAAATCCAAGTTTAAAAGAGTCTGAATCCGAAGAAAAATGTTTTCTGCTTTTAACTCACTGCTTCAACCACCTCCTCCTCCACCCCTCCGAGCTGGGTCCGAGTCTGACCAACTCAGCCCAAAGGCACCAACCAAAAGTGCCTCACTCGACTCATTCTCCTCTCTAACTGAGGATGAAGTCTCTAAGCTTGTGCTAGACTCTCGGCCCACCACCTGACCTCTGGACCCAATACCATCAAGCCTCTTGAGCGCATAGTCTTTAAGCAAGTCTCTGAGTTCCTGTCCAGAAATGATCTGTTTGACCCAAATCAGTCAGGCTTTAAGCGGGGCCACTCTACTGAAACTGCACTACTGTCAGTAACAGAATCGCAACGAGCTGCCAGAGCTGCGGGTCAGTCCTCAGTTCTATTACTGCAAGACCTGTCTGCTGCCTTTGACACAGTCAACCATCAAATCCTCCTATCCACGCTCTCTGAACTTGGCATCTCAGGACCTGCCCTCTGCTGGTTCGTGTCCTACCTCTCTGGGCGATCCTTTAGAGTGTCGTGGAAGGGAGAAGTGTCCAAAGCGCACAGCTTATCCACAGGGGTACCTCAAGGGTCAGTGCTTGGTCCCCTTCTCTTCTCCATATACACAAACTCACTTGGTTCAATAATCCGCTCTCATGGCTTCTCATACCACTGCTATGCTGACGATACCCAGCTCTTCCTGTCATTCCCACCAGACAATGTTACAGTCTCTGCAAGAATCTCATCATGCCTTGCTGATATCTCTAAATCTTTCAAAGACTGAGCTCCTTGCCAGTCCCTCTATGCAACCACAGATCAATATCCAGCTTGGAACAACCAAACTCATGCCCACAAAGTCTGTCCGGAACCTGGGTGTCATGATTGATGACCAGCTAACTTTTAAGGTTCAAGTAGCCTCGATTGCCCGGTCATGTCGATTTGCCCTGTACAACATCAGGAAGATCAGACCTTACCTGTCAGAACATGCTACACAGCTCCTGGTACAGGCTTTTGTGATATCATGCATCGACTATTGCAACTCTCCACTGGCAGGTCTTCCTACACGCACTATCAAACCCCTGCAGATGATACAAAACGCAGCAGCACGACTGGTCTTCAACCTTCCTAAAAGAGCACATGTCACTCCGCTGTTCATCTCCTTACACTGGCTCCCAGTTACTGCTCGCAGTGGTGGAATGAACTTCCAAACTCCATTCGATCTGCAGAATCCCTCTGCACCTTTAAGAAAAAGCTAAAGACCCAGCTCTTTCATGAATACCTACTAACTTAATGATGATGGTTTCGATATTATTGATGATGATGATGGTTTTTGTTTGATAACGATGACGTTTCTATACCGATTAGAGCTCTCAAGAACTGCCCTCAATGTTGTGCTTTGCCTCTGGCACCTGTGTGTCCAATCGGACTCAAAGCTGATCGTTTGCTCTTACTGACATTGTTCCCTTTTTTCTAGATCCTTGCTTGTGTTGTACTTACTGTAGTGGCTTGATCTTACGTATCAAAAGTTTGAGCCACTGAGGGGCTGATAGCCTACCGCACTTAATTGACGCGCTGTTTCCGTGTTTCGTGGCAATAATTCAATCAACTCCGTGCTTTCACACTCAAAACGGGTTTATCTGAATCGTTCATTTACAATACATATTCTGGTTGTCTACATACACTTATTCCACTATAACTTGAATGCAAAACAAAGCCAGGATAAATGTTCCATTCACGATAGATTTCAACAGCGGTCAAAAACTGTGTGCCTCTCACGGTGGGCTGCTCACCTGTCCGTGATTAACTCTTCCTCTACTTGTGACCTTCCCAACACCAAAGTGAATGTGCCCCCTACTGTCACCACAAGGAACTACCACAGAGCACACATACATACTGAACACACAAATGGCTCTAACACTTACTCTCTGATGTACGTCGCTTTAGATAAAAGCGTCTGCTAAGTGAATTGTAGAATTGTAGAAAACTCAGTACGTTTACATGCACAGTTAAGATTTTAGCCGGACTACTATATCATGTATTTTTAAAGTCCAGTTTTAGTCGCAATAACACAATATTTATTTTAACCTCATGTTAATGGATGTCATTTTATGTCAAAAGACACAATTTCTGATATTGTTGTGCTTTGACAGGTTTATCTTTATTTGTGTTACTCAATCAAAACTTCTGTTTGATCTGAACTTAGTGTTTAAAACACCACAACAAAGTTCCACAACTACACAAACCAAACTAACTTATGTCTGCAGTAGATCAGCGGCTTATGTGATCTCTGAGTTAAAGTTACTGTTTTTGTCAGTGGAGTACGGTTGACGTAGGTTTTTTTGCGCTGAATCTGTAATATCTGGTGTGACGAAAGTTTTCTCTTATTTGTTTTAGGGGGCTGATGATCAGGTGTGTCCTTTGACCCATCTACCCATCAGGTGTGCCCATCTACCTCAGGGGTAGGGGGGGCAGGGCCTTAGGAGTTCAGTGCCCTTCACCATGGCAACAACCTCCTCTCTGCTTGGCCAAGGTGAGTTCTCCTTTCACAGGAGTAAGAAGGTGCTGAACATCTTTTATGAATTCAAATTTAAGTGGCAGCTTAATAGTACAATTAGATGAAGCAGTGATAGAATTATAAAGTGTTGATTCAAAAATTTAATAATTAAAGTTATCATGTAAGGGTTGAACGCAAAATTTTACTGATTCAGTTTATTAGCAGTTAAAGTAGGCTAACAGAAATCAGCAAGTGTTGATAATCAAAGTGAGCGTAATAAAGGTAGCAGTGTGAGTAGAAGTTGATGTAACATTAGAACTGACAAATTAAGTGATATCTAGTTATCAGTGAAAAAACAATGTTAAAAAGAGAAATACAAGTTAATCTAGCATTAGCGATGACAGCATTTCTTAAACGTGTAGTAGTGGTTTTAAAAGTTGAATTAGTAGAAGTAGCATTAGCACTAGCCTACTGTAATCACAAGCAAAGGAGCATTACCAATAGCTCCTGTAATTCATGTTACTGTTTTATTTATTTATTACAGGCCTGGTCCTGGTGGAGTTTCAGTACGAGTACGAGGGTCGGGATGGGGAGCTGGTCTCCATCAAGCCCAATGAGCGCTACGTCCTCCTGGCTAAGTCCAACGACCACTGGTGGCATGTCCAAAAGGACAAAAACTCAAAGCCCTTCTACATCCCCGCCAAGTACGTCAAGGAGCTGCCGGTAGATTTCCCTTTGCTTCTGGACTTTGTAGCTTCACCCAGTCCTGAACAGGTGCTGCTTCCTGTTGCAGCACCTGTTCCTGTCCCAGTTCCTGTACCTGTTCCTGTACCTGTTCCTGTACCTGTTGCTGTTCCAAAGACTCTGGAGGAGCCAAGTGCGGCCAAGACCAAACCAGGTGATGAGGTGACTATTCGACTCCGACCTGATGCTTCCACTGGATACCGCAAGACTGAGAACCGCATGTCCACATTTGGTGTCCCATTAGAATTTCAAGATCTGTCGCCGCCGGTGGCGCCAGTGCAGCGACCTCCGAGCGACCCTTCTGCTGCTCCTGCAGAGAATACAACCACCAGTGGGACTTCAAACATGGCCGAAGATGCACTAAGCAAAAAACATGGTTCAGGATTTTTGGAAGATCAGAGGGACTCCGGAAAACCTCGAGTTCCTAGTTTCAGTCCAGCAGACCCGCTGTCCACATCCCGGCCCCATACCCAGCCCATCCCAGTGGAGACACCGATGGTCCCTATGGTTCCCCCATACAACGACCACAGCGGGTCCTTACCTTCTACAGGTGACAACCAAGACACCCCAATAGAGATAAAGGAGGAAGAGGAAGAGGAAGAGGAGGAGGAAATGGCGGAGGAGGAGGAGATCAGTGTTGAGAGTAGCACTGGTGAGGAAGATTCTCTAAAGGAGGATTCACATCACCACATCTATGAGTCCATCCAGGACCTGAACCTGGACATTGAGGCTCTGGTTGGAGGACGAGTGAGTCCTGGAGAACCACCTGAACATGCACCTGCACCTGCACCACCACCTACCCTGCCCCCGACACAGGTAAGACTTCTGTGACCTTTTTTTGATTCTTTGTTGTTGTGAAATGACGCCAGAAATAGATACATAAATGAACGGACCTTACAGGTTACATAAGTGTATAGTAACAGTCCATACAGTTATACCAGGTTAGATCCTGTGTTTGATCATTTTAACAGTAATCCTTAATCCTTCATTTGCCGGCTGTCCTAACTGTATTTGCCGGCTGCAGTTGTGCCGATTTAAGTCAAGATTATGTATTAAAATTCACATTTTACAAAATCTCGGTTTGCTCTGAGTTCATAAAATATTACGATCGGCAGACGGCAAACTCGTAAATGTTTGTATGATTGTTGCTCAGTGGGTGTGTGCTTGTTGTGTTTTTGTCTTTGCTTGGTTAAGACTTTGAGTTTGTATTCACTTAATGGTTTAATATTGACTTGATGTTGATTTAAAAACAGCTCAGTCTTTCCTTTCCCAGACATGAGTCTATTTTCATTTGTTGTTTTTAACACACATTAAGACTCCACGCTCTCTCAACGTGTGTTGTATGAATGAAGAATTATTATCAATAATCCAACATATCAGCAAATAATTAAAGGAAATGTTCTGGGCATTGGTTATTAGTCACAGAGAGTTCAGTTAGATTCAGCTGCATGTCTCTTCTTTTCCAAAATAAAAGCCCTCCGCAGCGTGTCATTTCCTGCAGAATCCGCTCAGGAAGCTCAGAGAAGGAGAAGAAAAAAGCTGTTTCCTCTTTTTATTCTCATCAGACAGAAAGACGCTGACCTATGACCTCCAGCACGGCACTGAACCGGTTGTGGATAAAACTCAAGTTCTTTGATAATTAAATTGAAGGCTTTTTTTTTTTTTTTTTTGTCTTTTTATCTTTTTGTCTCTATTTCAATGATTAATCGAACAATATGCATACTTGCTTTTCTATTGTTTAGACATCTCACAATTTAGTTTTACTTCTCATCTTTATATTTTTGTGTGATGACATCACAGCAGGATGTGATGATGTCAGCAGGATGTTGTGATGTCACAGCTAGCAGGATGTATTCAAGGTCAGACAGGAAACTGTGAGGAGGTGTGGCTGCAGCGACACCTGCAGGACGAGAGGGACAACCGGAGTCACCTGACACCTGTGTGTGTGTGTGTGTGTGTGTGTGTGTGTGTGTGTGTGTGTGTGTGTGTGTGTGTGTGTGTGTGAGGTGTATTTAGGTGACATAAAACAAAAAAATACTAAGTAAAAGTCTGAAAGAACTCAATATTTGAGTTGAGACTTCTTTTGTAAAGATCTTATGAATACATTTTGTAATAATTTATTTTATACTCGTCTTTTTTTAATCGCAATATGAATTATGAGACGGTGTTTACTGAAACATTTCTTCAGGTTAATGAATCTAAAAAGAGTTGTTGACATCTTTAATCACGACAGCTTATGCTCATTTTTAAATGATTTATATTCTTGCTCTTGTGAATATCCCTCTGCTTGTCAGATATTTTTGGGAAAATTGTTTTTTTACACGTTGGCAAATAATTGTTAATTTGAAGTTATACTCTCCAGCTTTGTTTGCTGTTTTCTCTTGAATTTGAAAGATGCCTTCTGCAGTTTCACTTCCCCCTCAGCAGTTTAGATGACATCATCATGTGATCATATGATGATGTGATGGATCATACTGTATCATCTTTTCCTCCTTCTCCTCTTCCTCCATGTGTTTTTTATTTCCTTTCCTTCTCTTTATTTTCATTTCCTTCTTTTCTCTTTTAGTGTTGCGTATTCTTCTTCTCCATCTTCCTCTTCAACTCCTCGTCATTCTTCTATTCCTCCTTCTCCTCCTCTGTTCATTCTTCCCCTCCTCCTGCTTATCTTTCCTTTAATATTCTCTCTCTTTCTTCTTCTTCTTCTTCTACTTAATCTAATCATTCTCCTCCTCAATTTCTTTTTCTCCTACTCTTTTTTTCTCATTTCATATTTCTTTTTCTTCTTCTGCTTCTTTACCTCCTCCCCCTCTTACAACACAAGGGCTAAACTTTGCTTTCTCATATTATTCTGTTCTCTATGGTTACAGGAAACAGTTTTGTTGTAGTTGTATCCTGAATGCAGAACAGGTTTCCTGTCTGTGAGAATAAAACTGAACCAGCAGGGGGCGGCAGACAAACACAGACCTCAGACCAGGAACTCATCTGTGTCCATGAGTCTTCATAAAAACTTTGTGTAACATTAAAAGGGAAACACAATAATCTCAGAGACACATAAAGTTCAATGACTTGATGATGAAATGAAACCATTCAAATCCTTTGAGTCCTTGAAAACTCCAATAAATCCCTGAGCAGGTTCTAGGTGTTCTTGTCAATCAAATTATATTCTTTAGAAGGATCCACATATCCTGAAAAATTTCCTCTTTAAAAGTTGGTGATTATTTCCATGAGGTTCAGGGAGTCGGAGGTCATGAGGATGTAAACGTCTCCCGTTGTAAAAGTTGCAGGCTTGAGGGATTATCTTTAAGAAGGACATGAAGTTGCAGTTATTTTATGGGCTTAAAAACTAAAGGTTCCAGGAAGCTGTATAGGTAGATGAGGGGCGTGGTCTCATCCCAGCAATAGACGGGGGGCGGGGCCACACTTTGCTCAGAGACAGGGGGCGTGGCTTCACGCTGCAGAGAGCAGAGCTGCAGGCTGACAGCATTACACAGCTCCAGTTACAGGTGGAAACAAAAAAAAAAAGGACAACAGCCCACTTTTTCATGTTTCTGAAGGGCTATATGATGCATAAACAAGCAGAGGGGTGCATTATGGGTAAGTCTGGCAGTTATTTTGTCACAAAATGGTCGTCTTTAACATAAATGCTCACATTAAGACTGGACCAGCTGTAGCTGCATGCTGATTATTTTATCAGTTTTATAAGTATTTTAAATTATGTTATTGATTTGTAGAAATTAATTAAATAAAATTAAATAAAATTGTTTCAGTGAAGAGAGCTGATCAGCTGAGAGAGGGGCTTCAGGTTAATGTGAAACTTCAAGACTGTGTGTTAATCATTCAGAGGATCGTCCCTGATTCTGGTCTCCGCAGGTCTGAGTGCTGCTCTCCCAAGGCTTCAAAGATTGAATGAGTTTAGGTGGGGGTATTTTTATTCCACAACATAAGGATGGTAAAAACCTGCTCAGGTTCTGGGGAAAGCAGCGTCCAGCAGCTGGAAGGAAACAGGTCAGGATTGAAGAACAGGTAGCAATCATTGATTATGGAAAAGTTTGTGCGCAGCAGAGAAGAAGAGTTTTTCTTTTAGTCTGGACTCATAACTACGGCAATCACAACTTTGTCTTCCCACTATCAAGAAAACAAGAAACTCAAGATTAAACGGTCACCGTGCTGCAATGATGCACTTTGTTTTGATTAGAGATGCACCGATCCACTTTTTTAGATGTCATAATTAATTGTGTTATTGTTGTAGTTGGTATTAGGCTATAGTGTGAGGCTACACAATGCTGCAGTAAACCAAACAGACAAGAAGCTTTTCAAATTAAATCTTGTAAAAACTGGCCCCAGGACTCACAAACCTAGACCCTATGGGGCCCCATCTGACCGCACCCACTATCCGTGCCCTGTTAAGCATTATTGCAGTGAAAACCAGAGTTCATCAATGAAAGTCAACAAAGACAAATGAAGAGGAATTATACACCTATAGAAGAGACAGAAAAAAACAGGAACAAATACAAAAGGGAGTAAGCGTTGGGACACTGGCAGACATAACAGGGATGAAAGCTGGTTGGAGGCCCCCCCCCCCCCCCCCCCCCATATGTCCCACCAGACTCTAGAATCGTTCATATTCTGTGATAGAAAGAAATGAAAGGGAATGTTTTTCGCTGCTCCCTGTTTACGTGTGTGATGTGTGTGTCTGTGTTTATAAAACATAGGAGGAGTTCTTCCTGTTGGACAGCAGCTCCTTCCATCCACCCAACCACCCTCCCCACACACACACACACACACACACACACACACACACACACACACACACACACACACACACACACACACACACACACAGTCACAGTCACAGTTAACGATCACAAAACAACTTTGTCCAGCATGCCGTCTGCAGTTTGGAGTCAAGAAGACTCCGTTCGCTGAGGGAATAAATCAACTTTGATTTTTTTTTCGCATAGACTTCTAGAGAGGGGAGGAGCTAGCATGTGATGGTTTTTGGTCAACTGTTGAATTATTGAGGGTTTGAAAGTTGGAGGTGAGGGGGTGTGTGACGTAAAGTGGGGGTGTATAAGTTAACACTGTTGCAAAATATGTGTAAGTACAAAGATGGAACAAAGGTGTTGGGCATCCCAATATGTTAATGACCCCCATTCTCTCTCTCTCTGTAGGGCCCCGGCTCGCTCGACCATAAATCCCCCATCTACGCAAATGTCTCCTCTTTGAAGAAAACATCTCTGCCACAGATCTTGGTCTCCGTCCCTGCGCTGCCCTCATCACCCCCTCCTGAAGAACCACCTGCGATTCCAGAGCACACCCCCTCATCCTCAGTTTCCTCCTCCGGGATGATAAGCCCCGCCTCCCCCGTCAGCCCACCGGATGGATGGCAGGTGAGGTGTCCTCTGATTGGTCCGAGTTGACCTGGGGATTATTTTTATTTTTTTTATTATGCTCAGATGGGACAAATGTCAGTTTATACAAATCAAGATTTACATGAGTTACTGAGAGGAGTCAGTCCCGTGTGCACCTAACGTTTGATTTCTGAACGCCAGCGTCTTGTTTCAATTGTTAATAATGAGATTTTCTTCTCATCGCTTCATGTGAACACTCTTGAGCCAACAAGACAAGGCGCTGGGTGGATACAGGTCCTTATTCAATGTGTTGTTGAAATCCAGCCGGTCTGGATGTTAAAGGGGAAGGGGCGGAGCTACAGGCTGCTTGAAGCTCATTGGTGGAGCTGAACAGGGTACATGTGAAAGGAGGGGTGTTGCCTTATCATAAACATACTAAAACACTGTTTAGATTCTGTCTGTAATTCAAACTTTTAACCCTTTATGTTGCTTTATATTCCTATTATATCGCAGTGAGCCTTTCTGTGTCATTTTTCATCTTAATTTAAACGCTCTCTTCATGTTTCTGCAAGTCGCTGAACTCATTAAACTTTAATCAGAAGTAATGCGAGTCGATCAGGTTTATTCCACTGTGATGGAATGAACAGTTAAGGCTCACATGATACTCAGAACAGGCAACGGATCACTGCGTGGCTTAAAGACTCGTCGACACGACAAACAGCCTTTCAAAGTAACATCCTTACATCTGATCTGCTAATCTGCTATAACTAATGATTAAACTTAACAGTCAAGAATCAGGGGATAGTTTAAATATTGTCGCTCTGTGTTCTTTAAATGAAGAAGATATATACGACATTCATCAGAATGAATAAAAGCAGAATTACATTTGCAGAAGTGTTGTACATTTCTCATCATGTCCTCTGTGTGTGTTCAGGAGTACACCGACAAGGACACCGGGAAGGTGTTTTACTTCCACCCCGTCACCAGACAGACCACCTGGTCGGACCCCCGGAGCCCTCCGTCCCCTCCTGCCAGAGACATGGACCAGTCCAGGAGGAGTGAGGGGGAGCAGCTTGCCTCGCCCTCCCCTCTTTTCTCCCCAGCCTCCTCTCAGGTATGATGAGGGGTCATTACAGTTATTCTACATGTGGTCGTTTTTATTGACCCCTGGGATCTGAGTGTTTTCTGTTGGTGCTTATTGTGAGCGTGAGGAATATTTAAAATGTGGACCCTGTCCTCTGTCACTGCCCTCTATCAAATTTTATATTGCTGTTTTATCCTCTATTGTAAAAAGTGTATGAATCAGCTGTTTGAACATATTTAACCAAACAGACTGTTTGTCACTAAAGGGAACATCGAAACAGACCCTAAAGAGTAGGCTTCCTTTACATGGACTCTAAAGGGTACTTAAAAACAAATGTTGAAGGCTACCGGGACAGAGACGGTGAAGAGCACCTGGATACAGATTCTTTAGGGTTCTTTGAAACAGCAGCCTTCAAACAGATCCCACCTTGTGCTTTAGTTTGGAGTAGTGTTGGAGCACTCAAAATCGGTCTAGGTCTCAAGACCACTTTTTGAAGGTCTCGGAAAATCGAAAGCATTTTTACTCGGTCATGTCTCGGTCTCTGGGCGGACTCCAGATTTTAAATCAAGACTGGTCAAGACCACCACTGACTGGCAATTTTTCCACTTCATTACTTTGATTTGAAGGAATACATTTCTTAAAGAACAAATGACTTTAATTCATTCATAATTCGACTTGTATCCTGGTTACGGTCACAACCTTTCCCAGGGTTACAGTCTAAGTGAGTGACACGCCCCCTGCACACAAGATTCAGATTTTTCAGTGATATTTGTGGTCTTGGTTTTTGTCTTGTTCTTGACTCTGTCTCGATCCCTAAATGTCTCAGTCTTGTCTCGGTCTTGGAGCACTCTGGTCTCGGGTACGTCTTGGTCTCTGTTAGTGTTGACTTGACCACAACACCAGTTTGGAGGACCACCTTTTGTATGATTTCATATAAACCATTTGATGAGGACAGCTTTTTAATGATCTAATTATGAATTTCTTTGTGTAACTTTTGTTTCTTTATGTTTATGTCACTTGAGCAGCTGAAGTTGTCTGTATCTGTAAACCGTCTCTTTCCTCTCAGGGTTCCTGTGGTTGGGAGCAGCTGGTGGACGAGGTCTCAGGGAGATTTTATTACTACAACCCCACCTCAGGAGCCACGTCATGGACCGCACCTGAGCCGCAATCCCCCTCCTCCCCGTCCTCCCCTCGAGGAGGCCCGGTAAGATCCTGTGAAAAGTCTGGATTGGGCCTTGGTTAGGATTACTGAACGCTTTCAATTACTTCAATAAAAATGTCCGAGCTCTGTTATGATTCACCAACAGGACTTTTTTAGGACGTTTTGGAATTCTCACTAATGATTGTTTATTGTATGATTACCTGAAGCCTCCACTGCCAGCAGAAGATTATCCTGTAGACGTACCAAATGACCACAGCGACGCTGTCTTCACAGTGGTACAACACACACACACACACACACACACACACACACACACACACACACACACACACACACGTACTAAAACACACACAGACTACACGTAATGAGGATTTTATCTCTTAAACTTGTGTTTACATTTAATCTACTTGGTACTTTTCCCAGAATCCTCAGTCGCATGTGAGTCTGATACCGAGAGCTCATCTGGACCTGAGGGATGGAAACAGCTCCCAGTGGAGGCTGCAGGAGGTAATCAATCCCTGAGTGGTTGTGTTGTTAGTCAGCATGCAGTTTCAGGCAAGTGATTGTTTATTTACGAGTTCATTCACCACGACAGGGTTCGCAATTGACCCAAAGGCTGATGGGAAATGGAGTTTCTGAGGAGGGAACAGCTTTGCAGGTCAAGAACTGGAGACACAGCGTTGCAGAAGATGTGAGTATTACTAAACACACAAAGGGTTAGGGTTAGGGTTAGGGTTAGTACTGTGATACTAACGAGAAAATAAAACCTTGACCTGAATTTAAAGTTCTGCTTTTTGTTTGTCAGACGTTTGTTCCAAGCCACAGGAGAAACATCTCTGACTTCACCGAAATCGCGAACAGAAGACACTCCCCCGACAGTCTGCAGGTAGACACACACTCGCCTGTCTCATGTCCTCAGTTACATCCATTAAACATAAAACCTGCCTGTCCATCATTCCTTCACCCATTCATTTGTTAAAACCTTTTCATGTCATCCATTTTCCCCCTCCTCATCAAGCTCTCTGATAGGCACAGACTGAAGAGGAATCTATCCGATCGGAGCACAGGCTCCCAAGAGCTGAGTGTAGGTGCTCATTGGCTGCTTAAGATGCTCTTGGGTTCTCTTTGGTTGTGTTTCTTTTGTTACCACTAAGACGATGTTTCACAGCAGACCACATGTTACTAACTTTTGTTCTATAAAATCAGGATCAAACTAACATTCTGAATTCATTTTCTAAAACACTAACTTGTTATCTGAAGGAAACTTTTCTGGGCAGTTCAGACAGACGACGCCCCCTGCTGTCCCTGCAGGGGTGTGTCTAGACTTTTCAACCTGGGGCACAGACTTATTTCAGGGTGGCATGATGTTTGTAGGCACATGCATGTAAATTAATTAAATTCTTTCTTTACCTACAAATTATATTGACTTGTTAGTAACATCATGCTTATGTATAATCTCCAGTCATGCCACCCCTGGTCTTACCCCTTGTTGGTGTGCAGCCTCTGCGTTGCTGTAAACTCTCAAATGAGGCAGATAAACAAGATCTCCTAACTTGATACAGAACGCTGTTAGAAGGCTGCCACTGAGGAAATCTCCCTTCGGAGATTTGTTTGTTCATTTCACTTTCACTCTGAACACAGCTAAGTGATCACAATGTAATGCCACCCAAATATTTTATTGTGCTTTTGGCCTGATCAAACCATTAGTCTCATTTTAGGCCGAATCTCATTCTGGTCAGAGAAAAAATCTTGCGCTTTGTAACGAACTACGTCTCCACTGCAGGCTGAATAAAACTCATCTGGACCAGGCAGAGAATGACACCAGAAAGAATTAAATTTTCTTCCAAATTTAGACTCTGTGATGAACACAGCAGCCTCTAGGTGGCGCTGGAAGGACTTAGAACATGTGCCCAGTTGTTCTCTACTAACCCCTCTGAATTAGTCATATCAAATGCATGAACAGTTCTTAAGCTCTGGTTGGGGTCTTCTGTTGGTGCTATTCATAATGAGGACATAACTTTTAGTGTCTAGTGCAAAATGTCTCTCTTTAGAAATTGTTGTTTTAACTGTGACATTTATGTGTTCAATACAACCAAATGACAGCATGCTTCAAATTAAGATACAAATTCAACTAAACTTTTTATAAAACTAACTTTATGTCTAATTAGCCAGGAAACTTGGAGTGGATCAGACTCTGTATGAGGATGAACAAATTTAAAGAAATGAAGGGACAAAAAGTCACTCGGACAGATATCCTTGGGTTGAGAAGGGTATGGGGATGCTTAAGGAGTATCAAGGAAGGTTATTGGGCTTCACTGCACAAGATTCAGGGAGCAGAAGTTTCTTCTCATGAAGCTTCTATGAGTTTAAGGGTCTATGAGGAGGTTTTGGGGGGTCTTCAGTTCCTATAGAACTTTGGGACTTTGTTTAAGAAAGGCCTGTTATTCCACAAGGACATTTTAGGTATCTAGTTTCTTTTTGAAGAGTTTGGGATCTTAGAAGAAGTTTCCAGGGGTCTTTGGGGATCTGCTGGTGGCCCTTAAGGAACATTTTTGAGTACTTACCTAGGTTAAAGAGTGATGGCATAGGTCCTAAGTGCCAATGGGGGATATTTCTTGAGGTTCAATGAGGAAGGTCTTTTGTGTGTTGGGGGCTATGTCTTGTTGCCTCACAGTGATTTAATGTATTGTAGTTTTGTAGAACAAAAACACATGGTGTATTTTACAGTAGAGGGAAACATTTCCAAGGCGGGTCAGACAAGACTCGGAGTGTGAATGAGATATAATGTGTCAGGGCTGCAGTCACTGAAAGATCTGCTCACAAACCACTCCCATGTTTGAATGGGAGTCATGTTTCAAAGCTGACCTGCAGGTTCAAAGGAATCTGAAGACTCACCGGTCTGTCCGTCTCACTGTCTGTCTTTGTCTTTCACAGTGCCACCTGCTGGAGAAAGCAGGAATCCTCAACAAGACCAAAGTAGTTGACAATGGGAAAAAGATCAGGTGAGATTTCACTCTTGTACAAAAATCCTCAATTTCTCCATGAAGTCACTTTTTGGTCTAGATGGAAGAAAGACGGGGTTCATGCTTTTTTATGTCTGTGTTTTTTTTTCATTTGACATGTGATCAGGTGCCTCATGTGATGCTGTTTGCTCAGTTGAGGTTGTGTGGAACATGATCTAACTTGTCTCTTTTGGTGTTGACAGGAAGAACTGGAGTCAGTCCTGGACGGTCCTTCATGGTGGGATCCTCACCTTCCACAAAGACCCCAAATCTGCTCCAACTGGAAACGCTGTAAGCACCTTTTCTTTCCTCGACAACACTAATCAAACAAACAGGATTTAGCTAAGTGAAAAGGTTAATGAATATAAAAATAAACCTTTGGATAAAACAAAAAGTATTTTAACAAAACAATCAAATATGCAAAACTTCTTCCAATCAGAACATCAGGAACATGTTTTTACTGAATTCATGAACCCTTTTGGACTAATGTTTAATGGACTTGTTTTATTGAGAAAATTGTAGCTTATCTGACCAAACACCCTGAACCAGAACTAAACTGTTCAGCTAAAGCCAGTCTCAGCTCTACAAGATAACATTTCCACTATGGCGACCGCCATCGTTTGGCTTCATAACCCCTCTTGAGAAACCAATGGTTGACATCGCTTATTAGACAATGTCCATGTTTGGTACTATCTGTGCCTGTTTCACTGACATTGATCGGTGATGATGCTTTCCTTTTCTTCAGAACAAATCATCACAGATTGTTCCAGAATACACCGTCGAGCTGAGAGGAGCCTTGATTGGAAGGGCCTCCAAGGAAAAGTCATCCAAAAAGAACGTTTTAGAGGTACCACATCTTTAAACATGACACCCCAAGCTAATGGTTCCTGTGTTTTTGATCGGCTCTGTAGTCCGTTACCATAGTAACAATATGTGAAACGGTTTCCATCTGTAGAGTGTGTTGTGATGTTTAACTTTCTTATGGTAACACTATGTTTTTTATGTTGCTTTCATGGTAACACTATGTTTTAAGGATACCTGTTTTCTTTATCATGGTAACACTGTTTTCTGCACCAGTATGTAACAACAGCATCTGAAAGACTGAAGCAACACGTGTGCAGTGTGTGAAGTGTTTTTGGACCTGGGTGTGATTGCGCTGTTTTTGTGTTTGCATGCAGCTTAAGACTCGGCAGGGCTGCGAGTATCTGATACAGTACGACACCGAGAGTATCATCAGTGATTGGCTCAAAGTGATACAGGAGAGCGTCCGCCAGCTGGTAACAAACACACTCACCACATCAGTTATCTCGTTGTTTTTCTGAGCAGGATCTGCCAAAATGTGTCATTCGAATAAGAACTAGGATTGTAATATATACGACTGAGAAACAGACTTACATTTTAAACAGAAAATATCTTGAATCAGGAAAGCTGTTTTGCAAGGTCGCTTCATGAAGTTGAACTCTTTCAGGATCTGGTGTATCTGTCTGAGGACGAGGACGAAGTTGACAATGCTTCTGACAAAGAGGACAAAGACAGGAAGAGGACATGTGAGTCCACAGTTTATCTCTGTTGAGTTAATGTTCTCCACTCTAAGTCCAGTTTTCAGTCTGACTGTCATGTATTCATCATCAGCTTCTGCAGCCTTAATGGATGTGTTAATGTTCAGGCAAAGCTTTGCAATTTACACGTTTCCATGTTTAGAACTGAACATAACCTGATGTGAAAGATGAGCTTGGAAGAACAAACACTATCCTGTTGTACAGAGTTCAGTTTGTCACATTTACATATCGAAAAACAAAAAACCTCTATAGATGTTTCATGAGAGGATTGTTGAGTCTTTAGCTCTTTTCAGACTGCTTTCTTCTCAAAAGTGCCAAAAAACAAGGCACAACAGGAGCTCCACATATACACAGTACAACGAAGTCTGAATGGGGCTTTAAAGAAAGAGTTTGTGATTTAGGGGAGTAGGGTTGTCAAAATGTTCAATATTGAAATGCTAGTTTACACCACACATTTCACTTGAAAAAATCTCCATTATTTTAAAGGTTCATAGTATGAATTAAAAAGACAACAACAAATTTAATTTCATTAATCCTAATTCTGCTTCTTGTCATGCACAAAACTCAGATAGTCTACTTCTTATTCATCCTTTTAGCAGCCAGGGTTTCATCGGGAACAGCCGACACCGAGCAGAGACATGTTCGGACCAAGCTGCGACGTTTCCTCCAGCGTCGGCCCACGCTGCAGAGCGTCAAAGAGAAGGGCTACATCAGAGGTAAAAACGCACATTTTTTCCTTCACTGTCATCAAACAGGCAAAAAAATACCTGTTTAATATGCATACACCGCATGTGTGTCGGTTGTTGCTTACGTTGTTAATGGTTTGGTTTTGATGAATCACTTTAGACAACGTGTTCGGCTGTCACCTGGATACGCTCTGCCACAGAGAAAACACAACCATCCCCAGATTTGTGGAGAAGTGTATCAAAGCAGTGGAGAGGAGAGGTAAACACCAACACATACATACACACACAGTAGAATACAACTGGACACAGCGGACTGATGAGTGTGTCTGTTCAGGTCTGGATGTGGACGGGATCTACAGAGTCAGCGGGAACCTGGCTGTGATCCAAAGACTACGACACAAAGCTGACCATGGTAACAAAAGCCTTTTTCACATATATACACCTGAAAATATCTAGATAAGATTCAGCAAGTCTTCTGTATATGTGAGAACCACTTATGTCTGTTGACCACTCTTTCCTTTGCAAAACTTCAATTAAGGTACTTTTAATGCAAAGTGCTCCCTAAATATCACTGTATGCAGATGATGTGATTTACTCTGTTATGGACAATGTCAGCACACTGCATTCAAGACCGAAGAGAAGCAGCGTCAGATTCTTTGTTCTGCATCCCGAAGTGTTCCACTTATTGTCCTTTTTACTGTATCCCTGTTGTCTCTGCAGAGGAGCAGCTAGACCTGGAGGACGGACAGTGGGAGGAGATCCACGTAATAACTGGAGCTCTCAAACTCTTCCTGCGGGAGCTTCCAGAGCCGTTATTTCCCTTCAGCTGCTTTGAGAAGTTCATCGCTGCAATCCGTCAGTAAAATAATCTACACTTTAAGAATAGCCCTTCAAGTTTAGAAACTTTTAACTACTATTTACCTACATGTACTATGTACATATTATCATGTAGGGCTTTATTTAATAAACACTTCATCTTTTATCTTTACATGATTAAATTCTGAAAACACCCTCTCAAATTAAAACTATTTTGACAGAAAAAAAGACCCATTAAAACCCAACTGGGTCTGATGTAAAGAAGTAATTTAAGTTGAGCTGAAGAAAGTCTAAAACAATTAAAAATGAGGGAAACAATGTGCTTATTGTTGGACAAGAGAAAAGTTGAAAGGGTCACCAGAGTCATTGGGTGTCATCCTCTGAGAATCCTCTGAGCCTGAACAGTTGTTGGTAGTCGTCCCCAAAGCTAGGAAATATTTATGTACTTTGAGCTGAGCATTTTTCTGTTTGTTTAGAAGCAGCTCTTTGTGTTTATTTTCATGCAGAAGTCCCAGACTACAACCTGAGAGTCTCCTACATGAAGGACCTGGTTCGCTCCCTGCCTCTGCCTAACAATGACACCATGGAGCTGCTGTTCAAACATCTGCTCAGGTGAGTTCACTCAGGTTTCTGAGACAACTGAACATAGAGAACATAGACTACATTCTACTCAGCTCATGTGCATTTGAATATGAACACAAGAATCTTGATAACGATGGGCCTCATTCACCAAAGTCGTACCAAGTTTTTTCTTCAGTTTGTTCTTCAGAGGATCTGAAGACAAGTCTTAGGAAGACTCATGAATCTGTTCTTAAAACTGGTTCATGAGTCTGTTATTGTTGACACAAATCAAAGTTCAACATTTCAATCACGGATGTAGATATTACTAATACACCGTAATCTCCACATTGTAAAACAAGCTAACAAGCTGTGCTGAGTGAGAAAAGATAGTGTCAGTGCCTTCCTCGTTCTTCAGCTTTCTAATAGAAACGGGTGTCTGCGTAGTGTGCTGCTAGGACAGGCTGTAAGAAGCCTCATGAGTGTTAGTAGCTTAGAAGAATTCCCAGAAAAGAAAACTTAGGTGAAAGTAAAACTATTCTTTAAAATGTCATAAGTGGGTTTTAAGAAGAAATATCTTTCAAAGAACGGTTGATGAATGAGGTCCTTTGGCTCTGCTTCTCATGTTTTATATGGTTTGAGATGAGGATAATTCCCAAAACAGAAAAAAATCCTCCAAATAACAGACACTGCAACTTGTAACACATTCTCCCTCTCTCTCTCTCTCTCTCTAGAGTGATTGAGCACAAGGAATCTAACAGGATGTCCTTTCAGAGTGTTGCCATTGTGTTCGGCCCCACTTTGCTCCGCCCCCAGACAGAGTCGGCCAATATGACGATCAACATGGTGTTCCAGAGCCAAATAGTGGAGCTCATGCTCAAAGAGTTCCAAACCATTTTCTCAAAATGAGCTGCTCTGGAACCTTCAAAACCCTCTACAGGGCCTCTTGGATGACCAATGAGACCTGCCAAAGATCTTCCAAAGTGTCAAAGAACCGTCATAATCTTTGGATCAAAGCTTCACCTACTCTTAAGTTCATCAGGAAGTGAACTTGGACTCAACTAGCTAAAGATGCTTGCCTCTCACCACTGTGCCTTAAATGACCCAGATTGAATTTAAGAAGAACTACTGAGTGAACCTGCAGACATTACCAAGCCTCTCTCAAACCACTGTGCTTTATATGATGGAACCATCTAGAGTCCTGAACTGGTGATTGAAAGATTAATTCTTTGTCAGGATCCAATTCAAAACCAACAAAAACACTTTTAGGCACCTTAAAAAGACTCACATTCCCAGAAGCAAAACCATCCGGATAAATTCAAGATGCTCCTAGAACTCTTTGAAGAAAAACATCATCATCTCTTGAAACAGACAGTGGAATACAACTGTCTGATCTCAGTGCAGTGAATGGACTATGTCAAATTTCTTGCTTTGCAAAAGGATTGATCCTAAAATTCCCCATCTGCCCTTTTTAAAGGTTCAAGAACAAAAAAAAGAACAAATTCCTGTGGAGTTGACATCAGATCACAAGACATCTTCAAAGCCCTCTCTTAAACAATGTGTTTATCCTCAGTGCATGGTCATGTAGACGTTAGATGGCACTCTTTCTTTTACATTTTATTGTGGAATAGAATCAGGAACTACAGGAACTTTAAAAAAAGTTAAGAGGACCAAGGATGTTTCCCTGAGGGACTCCACAAGTTATTGAGGAGGAATCACAAAATGTTATTTTTTGTTAAAGGAATAATTTTACAAGAACATTTTTTACTTTTGTATTTTATGTTCTGCTGTATGAATGAATTCTGGAAATGATCATCTGAACAATGCTGTATGTTTTTATTGTGGTATTGAAGTTTTATGTATTGCAGATATAGAACAAAGTCAACATGGAAATTTAACAGCTAAAACACTGTACATAAGAGGGTATTTTACTGACCTTTAATAAAAATGAAAATGATGTGAACAATAGTGTCGAGGTGTGTTGTGTGAAATATAAAATGGAAAATGAGAGCACCTAGTCACTTGGATAGCCATGCAAAAGAGAAAAGAGGGAGATAAATATATAAGATTATATATTTTTATAAAATAGTCTAGATTAGACAAATCTTTGAAAAAGGGAGATGACATCGATTTAAACATTAAAACCCAATAACACTAAATACTGGATGCAGCATTACATATTAGCCTTGAAAAGACCTCATGCAAGCACCTCTCCTGAGAAAGAAAATTGTTCTCCAAACATTTCTATAACATAAATATATGTTATAGAAATGTATAAAAATAAATATAGTTGTCAGACTAATACATAAATGCAAATATACACTTATACAAACACATACTACGTAACCTTACAAAATTAGGCTAAACATACACACTCACATACAACCAAAGGCAGCCTACATGTATAAAAAAAAACACACACATATACTGTAGGCCTATGATGTATAGGCCTTGTAGGAGCCATTTTGTATTTATCGTTGGCATGTTGTATAATTAGATTTATCTGAATATATTATTTTCCACTAGGGACACTGAATGCACAGGGGTGTGTATATAAAGTGGCACATCTGACAATAAAGGGAAGGCACAGGTAGGGGGAGCACAGACAGTTCTCATCAGACCGGCATTCATGTTTCAAACCAGCATTCATGTTTCAGACCAGCATTCAGACAAACTACAATTCATTCATTCTACTGGCTACTCTTCACTGGAAATGGTATGTTTTTTGTTCTCATATCTCCATCAAGTCACTTCAATAAACCTTCAACTCAACTTTAATAACGGCTGGAAAATCATTGTTTGCATCTGCGTAAGACTTCACCCCTACCTGAGTATTAATGGCAATAATTGGAGCAAAGGAAAAAATTTGAAAATTGCCATTACAGGCCTATAGACCAACACACACACACACATACACACACACACACACACACACACACACACACACACACACACACACACACACACACACACACACACACACACACACACAAATACAGTCTCAAACTGATTCAAATGAGGCAAAAAAAAGCAGTGAAATCTGATTTTCTTCACCTTTTTTTCCACAACATCAAAGTGCTCTGACTAGGCCGTCAACAAAAATCCAACACTCACTACGCTGCGCATGTGCGGACCACCGGCGCGTCGTCATGGATACGGTTTGTTGTATCCGACCGGTGAGGAGACTTTTAAGGCCCAGGAAAACATAGCGTTAGCACGAAGAAATCAAACTTGGACAGGTAATGAAAATCTGTTTCCTGGGAATTTAACAGGAATGAAGAGGCAGCTTCTGATCTGTGAAGTTAGCCTGGGAGCTAACGGTAAACAACAGTAGATTTAATTTAATCAGAGAAACTTATCACTCACTTTACCATCACCTTTAATCGATACCTTCACGTTAAAAATGTTTGTTGACTCATATATCATACAAATTAAACTGTAGGCTTCTGGTTTGACATTATCTAAGTGATTATCTTATCTTATTGTCATTATTTTATCATTATCTTACTTGACATTAACTAAGTGCAATATATGCAATGTATTTATTCTATAGCTGTCACCTGCAAATTAATTGTATATTGTTTACTATATGGAATATATATATATTTAATTGTATTTCTAATTTGAATATTTGGTTTTAGTATTTGTATATTTGTATATTTCTGATATTAGGCATCTACAGGCTTGCTCCAACAATATTTTGTTGTACCTGTACAGTGACAATCAACATTTCTTATCTTATCTCATCAGGTGATGGCGAGCTCACAGCGTGATGTCATCGACTTCTCAGCGCTGGAGAGAGAGCTACAGGGGGCGATCAAATCTGAGCAGAAATACAAGAGAGAGAACGAGGCCAAACTGAGAGCGGTCAGCCAGAGGGTGTCCTACGACCAGTTCAGGTAATTTCCAGGTCTCTGCACAAGCTTCCACGAGGCCCTTAAAGAGGTTAAAGGTCATGACAGCAGTCCTAGAAATACTTTCAAAAGGTTAAGTGTCTAATCAGGGGCCCTGGAAACACATTGTACGAATAAGAGGTTATTTCAGAAGCCCTGGAAGCTCCTCCAGTGTGCCTTAATATATATGTCATATGACTTTGAAACTCTATTTTAGTGTCTTAAACAGGAAATATTTTTGTCATGAGTCCTAGAATATGTCCAGGGGGTTATGGGTATTATCAGGAGTCCTGGACATACTTCTAGGGCCAGATTAAGTTGGGGCTTCAAAAACATGTTAGGGCATCACATCTGAGTTTCACAGAGTAAAAGGACATCCAGGAGGGGCGCTGGTGACACAGTGGTTTGTGCGCTCGCCCCGTGTACGGAGGCTGTAGCCTCAAGCGGGCGGCCCGGGCTCACATCCCACCTGCGGCTTCTTTCCCGCATGCCATTCCCCACTCTCTCTCTCCCTCATTTCCGACTCTATCCACTGTCCTATCTCTCCATTAAAGGCACAAAAAGCCCCAAAATAAATCTTTAAAAAACAAAAAGGATTTTATTACAAGGCAAAATGTCAGGATGCTTTAGAGAATCCAAGAACTCTTTCATAGTTGACATTGAAGATTTCCAGATTACAAGCTATCATCTTTTTTTTTCCAGATTCTGGATAACTTTATCATATTTGACCATCTTTTTTTCCATTCTTTCTTTGCATTCCCCATATTGGTAACTGAACAAATATTATGCTACTATATTTAAGTGTAAATCTCCCCGTGAGCATTAAAAAATAAGATTTACATAAATGTTTGAGGTCATTACAGGGCTCCTTGAATGCTTGAATGTTTGTGTCTTTTATAGAGACCTGGTCCTGTCGTGTCACCTGAGGCCTCTGGAGAAGAAGGACAAAGAGGGAGCTGCACGGAAACAGCCCTGGAACCCCGTCGCCCCGTCATGAAGGACGCGCCAACACGAAGATTTCACGAGATATCAAAAGATTTCACTCCATAAAGAAGACGGTTTTTATTAGACAAAGATTTAACATCGCAGTTTGATTCATTTTTAAATCTCTCAACTGTTTGTGTATTTTTTCCTGTTTTTCTCCCTGCTGTTGAAACACTGTCATAATAAAAGAAAAGTGAACTTTTAGTTGTGTGTGTGTTTTTTTAAAACGTTGTACATTTACTCAAAAATCCTCAAAATGACACCAAAGAAGTGAAAAAGAAAATACCCTGACTCCTCTATCATCCATCTGCACAGTTATCTATCAATAACTAGACTGATATAAGTAAATGAATGAATATAAACATTAATTACTCTGAGTGAAAATGACAAAAAGGATTCAGTCAGTTTCTCATGTTGTCTGTTGTGTTGTACTCAGTGTGACCGGCAGGTGGTGCTGCAATCCCAGGAGGCTCAAACAGCTACAACTTGAGTGAAAAAATATTCACCCTCAGAAAAATACTGATCTTTTCTATTGTTTAGTAAAAAGTGTTATCACAATAAGTCGGGTTATTTTTCAATACAGGCTATTAATATTGTTTGAGTAAACTTTTACGCTTTAAATATTTATTTTCCTTTTTATTACTGCATGAACTCTGGTATTCAATTTTGTTACAAGCTGTTTAACTTTCCCAATTGTTTCATTTGCAATGAATAAAGTTTAATTCTTTGATGCGAAACAGGAAGTGGTTGGAGCCAAGAAGGTACCCACAGAGATATTAACATAGGCAAGAGGTCTCACTGTGAAATACATTATGGAGACAAACTTCTCACACTTCTTCTGACAGCCTCTGTGGAGTTTGAAGGAAAAAACAATACAGGAGGAAAAAGAAGGAGCTTTCAGGGATAATTCCAGGACCCAAGCATCAACTTGAAGGACAAATTAAAAATAATCCTCCCCCTGCCACATAGTCATCCTGAAAAATGTACAACTATATCCTTTAAATTACTCTTAAAACCATCTTTGTCTTTAGTAGCCTACCCATGTTAGTCAAGGAAGTCTGGAAAGATCCATTTCTAGTTTGGAGTTGTAACCTCCCATGACTCTGTTGTGAGGTTTCATGCATGTTTAAGTGATTTCAATACATGGAAATGTTCCTGCTTGCATTCAGTTCCAAGGTGCGCTCAAATGGATGCATACTTTGTATTTTAAGACTTGTCTTTGCGTTCTTTAACGGTTTCACTTCTTTTCAGGGGTGAGTCATCCTGAAGCGCAGCAACGATCTTTGAATACAGCAGAAACAAGTGAAACTGCAGGTTGGTGATGTTTTTCTGACAGGAATCAAACCGACAACTGTGATAGACAGGCAGACAGACAGACAACTTCACAGACTTATTTCTTTCTTACAGCTTCTGGTAAGTTTTTAAAGTTCACATTGTCCACTGGTATTGATGCCAATTTAATTAATCGATGGTGAATACGGTTTTAAAAACTTGATAATTAAACGTTGTAATTAAAATAACTGCACTCAGGTTTCCTTTTACAGTCGTGTCATTAATTGGCTTCAGTAGTAAAATAAGCCTTTACATCGATTAATCTATTACGTGTTCATATAACTTTTCATTTTCTTTGGATGAAAAGTTTTGTCAGAAAATCGAATTAAAGTGCAAGTAAAAAGTAGGCCACTTGTTCTGTCAAAAACGCCTTTTAAAGTTCCAACTGTCCAATATTTCATCATTGTATTATTATTGCAAGGCTACTCAAACATTTAAAAGCGTTATACTGTCACGAAGTTTAAACGATTTAACAAACTTCAGGATGAAGGCACATGTATAAAGGTTGTTCATTTCAAAAATCATCACAGAGGAATCTCATTGTACAAAAACGTATAGGCCTACTTTAATAATGTAAACATATAGGCCTACTTTAATAATGTAAACATATAGGCCTACTTTAATAATGTAAACGTGTAGGCCTACTTTAATAATGTAAACGTGTAGGCCTACTTTAATAATGTAAACATATAGGCCTACTTTAATAATGTAAACGTGTAGGCCTACTTTAATAATGTAAACGTGTAGGCCTACTTTAATAATGTAAACGTATAGGCCTACTTTAATAATGTAAACGTATAGGCCTACTTTAATAATGTAAACGTATAGGCCTACTTTAATAATGTAAACGTATAGGCCTACTTTAATAATGTAAACGTGTAGGCCTACTTTAATAATGTATTCTTTAACATTGCATCTGTTTCGTCCTCACAGCCTCTCATTGTAAAGCCTAAATGACAGAATGATGAATTTCAGGATCCTTAAGTGGAGACCACCTTGAGGTCACAGGGTTCCCTCAAAGAGTTCCAGGATGTTCAGCAGAACTTTAGACATCCTTAAAACAATTCAGTCACATTTTAAGTTTCTGTTTAATAGCTGCGTTGTAAACTTTGCATTTTTTTTAGCAAAAACACGACGTCACAACTCGGCACTAACAACAGACGTGTGTTCTCTGAAGCAGCGATGAAGGAGCAGAACTTTAAAGAGGAGGTGGTGAAGATCATGGAGGAGGCACCAAACGCCCGGAAAGCTCTGCTGGAAAACTACGACAACCTGCTGAATGTGGCCGACTACTGCTGCAGCAACTACATACAGGTTGGTAAAAAAAACTCTTAAGGGGCACCGATAGTGGTTAGTTCGTGCGCTGCATGTACAGAGGCTGTAGCAAACTCCAAGCGAGCGGCCCAGGTTCAAATCCTCTCTGTGGCTCCATTCCCAAATGTCGTTCCCCACTCTCTCTCTCTCTCTCCGATTTCTGACACTACCCACTGTCCCTTCTGAATAAATAAAAAACTCTTTATAATGCTAAAACTGGCTGAACATGATAAGTACTCATGCTACTATAGTTCAACTATTTTTGCTACCCTAGCCCAACCATGTTCTGTTTCTAATTGTTCTGCTAAGCAAAGCAGTAACGCCCATTTTCCAGTCTTCAAGGAACGCTACATTAACAGTTTCCTCCAGTTCCTGTCTTCCTGCTAAGCTGAGCTAACCTTTCTTTCTTTTTCAACCTTACAATTTCCCTGTTTCACTTCTTGTGATAGGCTGGGCTGACAGTTTCAAACTGTGTCCAGCTGAATGAACAGTTCCCCCTGTTTCCAGTCTTTGTGATAAACAAAACTGCCTGTCCTTGTCTTTGTGCTAAGCTAACAGTTTCCCCCTGTTTTGTGCAGAACTCAATTGTCAGTTCGTCCTTGTTCCATTATTTGTGCTAAGCTAAGATAACCCCTCCTGTGTCCTTGTCTCAGTCAGGTGAGGACAACATGAAGGCATTGGAGGAAACGAAGAACTTCACCACCCAATCACTGGCGAGCGTTGCCTACCAGATCAGCACTCTGGCCAGTAGCGTTCTGAGTCTGCTAGACGCTCAGACCAATCAGCTTTGTCACATGGAGTCTTCCATCAACCTCATTGGTCAGGTAAGGCCATGCCCCCAGCAACACTTAACAACAACAAAAACTACACAAACAATGACACAACAACAACAACAACAACATCAATACAACCACAAAAACAACCATGAAAACAGAAACATCTACAGACACAGCAACGGCATCAACAACCATATCTAACAACAGAAATCATCTACAACAACAACAACAACAACAACTGCAAAATCATCATCTATGAAAAACAGAACTAAACCACAACAACATCTTCATCCCAAAAGACAACAACAACAACGATAACATCAACCTCTATTTACACCATAAACAACACAAAAAAATCCCCACAACAACAGCATCTCTGTTTTGGAAACACACAAACAGAATGACTTCAGCTGATCAGAGAGCGGGACCAAGTAATGTTGCACAGCGGGTATCTGACCCCAGAGTTACCATGGCAACACGTATGGGGGGAAAAATGCTCGGCACAGCGAACAGGAATTTTCAGTCTGAGTTGTTTTCAAAATTGAGATGTCAGTTCTGTTTTCTGATCTGATGGGTTTTTTTTACAATTGGAGGCTCCATCGGTTTATTTATTTCTTACTTTGTGCTGAGAATATAGATCCAGGTCATTACTGTGTTTATGTGTGTGTGTGTGTGTGTGTGTGTGTGTGTGTGTGTGTGTGTGATAATAGCCTCCTTTCCATCAGGGTCTGGCTGAATGAATGAATGAGTGAATGGACGGATGACTGGAGCCTCTGTTCTCCGTCTGCTTTGTGTTCACTAACTGTCATTAGCAGAACGACTACGACCATTTCTTTGATTTCTAGTGTTGTTTTCAAGTTGTCAGTTGCTCCTCATTTATTTATGACTTTCTTCAAGCTGTGGTTCAGTTGTTGGAAATTACAACTTTTTTTTTTTTAACAGTTTTCCCTTTTTGAGCTCGGCTAACAATGTCCCATTTCTAGTATTTACAATTAACCATTAGACCTGCCTTTATAGGTTTATATCTTATACAGGTAAATGTCAAATATCAGCTGAAACATGTCAGTTTCCTCTTCCTGCCAACAGCCTCAATATTTGCACATGCATAGTTCAACTAGCTTGTTTTAGCATACCATGTAGCATTGTGGCAAGCAGCAGACAGACAGTAGACAGACACTGTGGTTCTTTGGGCCTGTTTCTCCTTTTGGTCGGAAAAAGGAGGTTTCTTTGTGGTTTTTAAAATCCTACTGCTAATGAAGGCAGAAACTATACGTGATGTGTTCAGTGTGCGTCTGTAAACAGCATTCGTCTGAGTAACCATGCCAACACTGTCGGCATGTTCCACTGCAAAATAAAACAAGTAAACTGGCTCAATATTTCTAGCGTTCTGAGGGAGAAGAGGATTTACTTCAGGTGAAATTGTCTTTGTGAGCTCAGGATTGGATGGTGAAAAACAGTCATTTTTCTGTGTTCAGAATGAATGATCTCTGCTCTTTTGTTTCTCCTCGTGTTTCTTTAGACGGTTGAGATGCACAAAGAGAAAGTAGCTCGGAGAGAAATCGGCGCCTTCACAGCGGTGAGACGAGTCCCACGCAGCCACAAGATCCTCCCTCCTTCTCAACCTCCCGCTGGTACACAGCAACGCCCATCCTACAGCCGCCGTCCAATCAACTACCAGCAGCTTGACAGCGTGGGACACGGCATGAAGGTATCTAGCACACAAGCACATCGTGACACTGTTGTGTCACCAATGCAGAATCTTTATCCGCAAACTGTCAACAGTTAAACACTCTGGTTTGAAATGCAACATGGTTTTTTTTCTTCTTAAAGTTTATTAAAGTCCGGAGAGAAACGCACAGCATTTGCAGAAACTCAATAAAAGTAAAAAATAAGAAACCCAAAATTTAAAAGCAGAAGTACATTCTTTGACTCTCTGCTGTGAGCTGATGCTAACGGGAAGTGTCGCCTTCTGAACAAACCACAGAAACAGAAGTGACACCACCATGGGACCTCATTTTCTGGCAGAGTATTTTCTCCTGAGAGTCTCAGACTTTCAGATTTACTGCTGTAAGCTGTGAAGTGCTTACAGCAGAACTCAGACTCCTGAAAACGGCAACATAATCCAAGAAACTTCTTTAAACTACTTCATATTACGACAATGTTTTACAACTTTCTTCAAACTTAAACTAACTTCAAGTCACTATTATAACTGCTAAAAGAACCTGCAATTTCTAACTCAAGATTTCAAGCTGCAAACTAGCAAACTTTGCTAGCTGCTACAAACTACTGCAAATATCAGTTAGCTGCTACACCACTGATCATAAAACTAACTACTGCAAACTACTACAAAATCTTAATTTCTACTGAAAACTTAAAAAAAGTACTGCAAACGATCACAAACTACTGCAAACTACTAAACATACTGCAAACTAGAACAGACAACTGTGAGCTTCTGCAAAGTCCATACTGCACATTATTGCAAAGTACTCTTATTGAGCACTGCAAAATCATAGAAACTACTGCAAACGACTTTAAACTGATGCAAACGACTGCAAGCTGCTGCATCACTGTAAGATCTTATAAGGTGCTGCTCATCATTACAAACTACTTTAAACAACTGCAAACTTTTTGGCCCTGTTGAAAACTCCTGAATACTAATGCAGACTGTTCAAAACTACTGCAAACGACTGCATGCTGCTGCAAACTAAAATACACTGTGGTTAACGTCTTCAAAATCTATACTGTTCACTTCTGCAAACTCTTACTGAGCACTACAGAATATTACAAACTGCTGCAAACAAATTTCAACGTGTACAAAGTACAGCTGCAAACTGCACACAACGTCTGACTCCAACAAACTACTTCAGACGTCAGCAAACTACTTAAAAACGCTCCACTGCTCTGGTATGGATCTTTGTGCTCACCAAGGACTAGATTAGTTTAAGAAATAAAAAATAAACAGCCAAAATTTTTCTTTAATTTCAAGGGAAGAAGTAGTTGTAATGCACATGTCAAATACTAACTCCACCGTTTAAAGGTCGCATATTGTGCAAAATACACTTTACCATGTTTTTGAACACTATTATCTGTCCCTAGTCTGTCTACAAACCCTCCAATTATGAGAAAGTCCATCCTCTACGTCTTCTGCCTGCGCCACCTTTCAGAAATTGTGTGCTCAAACAGGCCGTTTTTGGAGATTCTCCCTTTATGACATCACAAAGGGAGTGTCACCTTCCCCCAGGTGGGTGACACTCCCACAGCTAGGTGTTTGTTCTGCCCTCTCCTCTGAGTCTGCCTTCTCACTGTAAACAATAGGACATGGTGCAAGAAAGTCCAAGCCACATTCCCTCCAGAGAGGGAGCGTGGTCAGACAAAGCTAATTTGCATATTTAAAGCTACAGACACAGAAACAGCCTGTTCTGAGCAGGGCTGAAATAGAGGGGTTTATAGGCATGATCAAATACAGGATCAGAGTGGATTTAGAGCAAGAAACTTCACAGACATGTTTTGGGGAGCTCTGAGACTTATTTAAACAGGTTGGAAAGGAGGACAGTATGTGACCTTTAAATTACACACATTGAGAAGAGATCTGATAATTTATGTTTAGGATAAAACTCCACAGGATGGACAACAACTCCAACACATCACATGCTGTTTATAGACAGATTTGAGAAAAAGTGAAACTCTATTGTTATCTACACTTTACATTTTATTCTTTTTGTGTGTGCGCTGTTGCTGGTGTTTTAATGAGAAAGTGCTTTGTTAAAGGGTTTGAGCCAAAAAGTAACACACACACACACACACACACACACACACACACACACACACACACACACACACACACACACACACACACACACACACACACACACAGAAAAATAGACAGGCAGTCTTTGTTGAGCGTGGGAAAATGTTTGGAGAGACTAATTAGAGCTGCTCAGGCTTGGGAGGCTCTATTGATGCTCACACACTCATGTCTCTGCCCCCCCCCCCCCCCCCCCCCCTTTTCCAGGTCTCTGGGAAACAGTCAGACCGAACAGGAACCATCCGGAAACACGGAGCCTCCGTCAGGTTCTGCTTTATTCTACTCTGTTCTATCAGTGACAACTTCCTGTTTCGTATCATACATCTCTAACAGGAAGTCTGACTGTGCATGTGTGTGGGTTTATCATGCGTGTGTGTCTGTGTGTGTGTTCCAGGTCCAACAAATCCCTGGAGCCGGTTCAGTGCCCGGTGGCACCCCCTGTCACTGGGTAATGACCTAAAATATTTATTTGTACATCCACTTTCAGATCCTCAGTCTGGTATCACTTCTTCAGAGTGCAGCATCACAATGTGTCATAAACCTGCTTTATCTCTAACGGCCACCAGGGGGAGACTACACTGATTGCAATAAGGCTCTGGACTGTATTACAGGGGACATATTATGAAAAATCCACTTTTACAGTGTTTTTGAACATTTATTTGGGTAACCTGAGAGTCTACTGACCCACAAAATCCAGTCCTTTGTTTGTGCTCTGCATAAGTCTTACAACACAGAGGAAAATACTCCGTTTCAAATTTGCTCAACTTGTGACATCACAAGTCGGATTCCGGTAAAAAAAAAAAACTCCCCTCCCCTGATATCACCACCCATGGAGGAAAAGTTCTTGTGTGTTGTCACAGAGAAGCTCAGGTTGTTTTCTAATTGTCTGACAACAGTACAGAAAGGATCCCAAAAGATTGTCTTTTAATTGAAAGAAAGAAGATTTTTTTTTATCCAGGAAAAGCGCATATTCCCCTCTTCAAAGCTTCTGGAAAAAGTTATTTTACCTCACAAATCTGAGGAGTTGCAGGTCTACTGCGGCCTCGATCAGTTAGACTTCTTCTATTGGTGTGTATGTGACTTCCTGTGCTTCTGCAGCCAGCCTCTAGTGGACACTCGAGGAACTGCAGGATTTTGCACTTCCGCATCGGCTTCAGTTTTCAACGAGGGAGGTTGCCACTTGCTCCTGTTGTTATCCTTTTTTTTTTTTTTTTTTTTACTGGCTCATCTGCATCATGTGTAATGCTGTTCATGGAGTCACATTTCTTCTCAGGCTCTCATTGGCTATTGCGGTCTAAAACAGTGAAAGGACGGTCCTGATTGGTGACATAATGGCCAGTTACTGAAAAACTTGTTAGTGTTGTTTGAGTTTATTCTGGCATAATTGCATAAAAGCTTGAATAAAGGAGGCCTCACATTTACCTTTACCTTATATTTATTGATATTGTCAAAAGATTTGACTCTCTTGACAATACAGATTTTATTGATTATTCCTCTCTCAGCTCCAGTTTCGGGAAACCTGTTGCTCCGCCCAGTATTCCCACCACCTACCCGGCCACACCTGAGTGTGACATCATCCCTGTCCTCCTGGACGATGCTCCGCCTCCTCCTCCTCCTCCTCCTCCGCACGCTGCGAATGGAATATCAAGTCTGGATGAGGAGGTTAATAACTCCTCCATCCCACCACCACCTCCACCTCCTCCATCTGACTCATCAGTACTAATGGCGGCACCGCCCCCTCCTCCTCCTCCACCGGAGTCATCAGGAGCATTGATGGCTCCAGTTGCTCCGCCCCTTCCTCCTACAACACATGGTTCATCGGGAGTAATGGTAGCACCAGTGGCTCCACCCCCTCCTCCTCCTCCCCTCAACGGGGCTCCCCCGCTGAGCCTGGAGACAGGTGAGGTTATACAACATCCATAGATCCAAGAAAACTTTGGAGAATAGTCATCAAACAGAAATGAAGCAGAGTTCTTTGACATCTTGAAGTTAATTGGCTTGAACACTTGACACACTCCCTGCTGTTCAGAAACCATTCTGGTGTAACAATTTTTGATTGTTACCCCGGTTAATCCTTTACATGTTATATTATATTATGCTACATTATATTATATAACTGCACTCTGCATTACTGTGGTACAACACTGCCTCTCTTCTCTGCTGTTTACATTACTTGCTGCTATTTATCATACCAAGTCACTTTAATCATTACTTGTCACTTTATCTTTTCATTCTCTGCAAATACTGCCTCGATTCTCAATTCCCCCCAGTTAACTTCATCATTCATTTTGTATTTGTATATACCCCCTGTTTTTATTTTTATTTATCTTATCTATTCTGTTTAATGTGTATTTTGTATTTTGAGCTTTCTTGTCTGTGCCGCTGCAACGCCCGAATTCTGGGGATCAATAAAGCATTATCCTATCCTATCCTATCACGATGACATCATACTTTGTCTGTCTCCTCAGTATTGGAGGAGATCAGCCTCCCACCTCCCTCTCCTCTTCCTCCCCCACCTGATGATGACAGCTTCCCTATGCTACCCAGTGACGGCTCAGAACTTCCGGCCCCGCCCCCTCCACCTCCATCCAGCCAGGATTTAGAGGGTACCTGTCTGTCAACACAAAAACCATCTGATCAAGTTGTCGGTTACTTAAAGTGTTCTTGGTTCTTGTTGGTGATGAACACAGCTTCTGATGGGATGCTCATTTTAAACATGACAAATATGTTGTGCTGTCTGTTAGACACACAAACACAATGAAGTGCTGCTGTTGAAACGTGAAATCTAATCACTATTTATAGGTATCCATGAGTGCGTTTCCGTTTTTATTTATAGTCTGATGTTTGCTTGTGTCAAATCCTCTGCAAGCTTAATGTGAGCTCTCAGCTGTGGACTAAAGCATCGTGCCCACTCTGAAGCAGGAGCTAAAAAGGTTCCTCTAAATGCGGTTCTTAGAACTAAAATAGTTCATAGTTCCTGCAGTGCAGAATCAGTAAAAAAGGGGGAGGGTTCCAACGGTTCCTGCGGTCCGTAAACGCTTATGATGTCATGACACAAAAAGGTGACTAAGCTGCTGATAAACATTATAATGTAAAGCATAAACGACCATTGACGCACGCAGCAGCCATGTTAGAGTTTAACTCCGACTCCTGAAGGTTTTCCAAGTTTCCAAGTCGGACTTCCAACTTCAGGGAGCACCATTATACTGTTCACATGTTTTAATGACGTGAAACGTAGTACAGCAGTGTTCATGAAGGCACTGAAGGAAACAGTCAACTTCATTTATTTAATTTCCAATCACGCAGAGAAACAGAAACTGACTCAAAGCTCAGAGTTAGAAAAGGAACTCAACTGTTCGATTTAAGTCTGTTCTTCCTTTTTTCTCTATTTTCTGATTTTTTTATTTGAAGTTCTTCTTTCGCTGGTATGTTTTCTGATGCTTCCTCCCTCAGTCTGTCCTTCTGTGTTGTCTTTCTTTCAAGTTTCTTCTTCTGTGGTTTTTTTCCCCCCCTTCTTCAGTGACCCTCCCTACCAGGAGGAGCCGCCGCCGTCGCTCACCCCCCACCACTCGCTCTCTCTCTATGAGGGTCCGCTCTGGCCCCGCCTCCCGCTGCCGCCACACACGCTCTCTCTTTCTGCCTGCTGTCCAGTCATGTAAGCCAACGCAGGGATGCCACCAATAAAACTCAGCTGAAGAATATACCAAAAATAATGAAAAGTCGTAGTTTGTTATTGTGTCGAGCTTGCAGAACAGAATAGAAATACATTTTTAGGGACTCCAGGAGTAATTGAGATATTTCAAAGAATCCTTGAGATGTTTAAAAACTGTATTTGCAGAAAATCAAGGTGTCCCTAAGAGGGTTTTGGATGTCTGAGTGCTGTTTCTGTTTAGTGTATTTGGAGATGGTGTGTTAGTTTGTCACCGTGCTCTCGGGAGGTTTGAGTAGTTTCCAGGGGTCCTCGAGGATATTAGGGGTAATAAGTAAGTTCTAAGCGTTCTTGAGGAAGTCCTATGAGTGCCTGAAGAGCATAAGCATGAGTTTTCTGCAGCAGATGAACCATCAAGGTGTGGATGTCGATACTCTTTGTGTAATCTTGGAGAAAATCCTTGGACCCCGAGAGGTTTTGATCATTACATAGTAAACTCTCGTTTTGGAACCTCCAAGGGTCCCGAAGGAACTTCTAGAAGTGCTTACAGAACCTTCAAGGAATCCTTTAAAAGGTGCCATTACCGTTTGAGTCTTTGAGGGGTTCATTGGGGACTTGTGGAGGTTTTAGGCTTTATTTACATCTTTAATAAGGTTGTAGACGTTCTCTAATAGGTTTCATGTCATACTTAATAAAGTATAAATAACGATAATGTTTCTGAGATTGTCTATTAACGCAGATGATCACTCCCCCTCTTCAATTTAATCATGCAGTTCCTTCAAGCGAGGCATCGGCCCTTTTTGTCAGTGCTATACTTGTTCTTAGATTCTGTCTGTCTGTCTATCTGTCCGTCAGTGATGATCCCCCCTCCTCCCCCCTACCCTCCCCCAAATGCTCCTCCTCACCCCTCCTCCTCCTCCTCCTCTTCTTCCTCCTCCTCCTCCTCGCCTCGGCTCTGCTTACCTGCTCGCCTCGAACACCTGGGTAAGAAAACGCAAAGTGTTGGTATGTAGTTGGTATATCATAACTGATAGTAGAAGTGATAGATGCAGTATTAACCAAACTGTTCACACTTAGACGTAGCAGTACTATCTGTAGTTCTGTTCACAGTCATAATCATCAACTCTAGTTAAACAGTTGTAATACACATCATAAAAGCTCCGCTACTTCCTGTCAAAGCTCCGCCTCCTCAATCATGATTGGCACTTCCCCGCTGTCACTTACTAGACATTTTGTGCTGTTCTCTTAGATCTAGAGATCCCATCTACGCCCCCTCCGCCTCTGTTCGATGACATGGGTGTTTTTGATGACATCATGCCACCTCTCCCTCCACCAGTGGACTACGACATGGACGCCCCCCCACAGTACCTTGAGAAAGGTATAGTTCAACAACTATTACTGCTTTCATTCTCAGGACCAAATCCTCAGAATTCCCCTCCATTACGATTACAGGATCAGGTGCAGCGCTGTACCAGCTTGCTTGTTTTTGAGACTGCCCCTTTAAGACGTAATATTTACACCAATAGCTCCAGTTAATCAGGCAGTTTGCGCAAGTCCCTTACCTGCAGTTCTCCTATTTGCCCAGTGGTGGTGCTGTACAGCTATGAGGCCTCCAAACCGGACGACCTCTCCATGGCAGAGGGCGACATCATCTACCTGACACATCGTCATGACAACGGCTGGTGTGAGGGCTTTCTCAATGGGAACAGAGGCTTCTTCCCTTCAAACTACATCCAGTCATGTGGCTAGACCGAAGCCCCGCCCTCAATCTGTGGCTTCACAAGGATTTGTTATATTATTGTAAACTTATCAATCAGTGTTTTAATATTTATCTGAACTTCTTCCCCACGGTGGTACAAAACTGTAACAACAGGTACCCAAGAATTGAATAGTATTTATATAAGTTAATGTTTTAAAGGAGCAATATGTAACTCTGACTCGTAGCATTTAAAAAGAAAATACTTCATCCCAAATTCAAAACATTGGAGAGAGCTGCCTCCTCTCCTCCCTACAGTCTTCACGGACAGGGAAGCTTCAGTGTTTATCCAGCTCTGCATCGGTCTTGAAACATTTCCGCGTTCTATCTCTGATATTTATCCTAGTTTTACCACGTTTCTGCTCGTGGAGCTTATTAGAAACATGCCGAAGCTTTTTAAGTCGGATAGAATCAGTTAAATCTGAACCAGTTCGCTTCCATCGCTGCAACACCTGTTGGTTTGTGTGTGGGCGTGGCTTAAAAAAGCCTACCTTCTCTGGTCAAAAGAAAACCAAACCATTCAGGACCAGAATATAAACTTGCCAGAGAAATCGGAAATACAACATAGCATGTTTCCTTAATTTCTGATGATATAGTAAGGTCATTTTATGATTTAATTCAGTAGATATATTACGTACTGCTCCTTTAAGCAGCTCGTTAAAGCGGTATTAACAACATTACAGAGCTGAATCTGTTATAGGAACATTTTACTTAAAAAAAAAAGAAAAACGGCAATAATGCACAATGTCAAACACAATTAAAACAATATATTCAGATTTAATACACGCATAGCCAACATGATTTCTAGTTTGAAATCAAGTGTAAATGTAGTTCTGTTGTATTTAAATAAAGTGTAGACCACTTTTGTGATGGGCAGAAAAAATGTAACTTTTGCTTCAACAGGAATTTGTAAAGCGGTGTTCTTTGACTGTGATTATTGACTGCCTGTCAGTCTGAACTGAGGGCCACAGTGCCCCCTGCAGGCCGCAAACACAAACTACACAGTGCAAAGCTTTCACTGTTAATTCTCTGGTTAATAATTCTATACTTTTGTACTTCATTATTAATGAAACTATTGTTGAGGTTATTGATTAATTTTAACATCATTATTGTTTCATGAGTCTTTGACTAAATGTTTCATCAACATTTTTCTTTTTTGTGTGTGCATACGTTTGATATTATAAATTGTTACGGATGCATTAAAAAAAACAAAAAATAATCCTGTTCAAAATGTCCTGGCTATATATTAGTTTGAGCAGGTAATGCTGGATACTTTTAATGGAGTCCTCCTTTTTATGATAGAAATTGCACTTGCATCCTAATATGGTCCCTTCATGCACATTTTAGGTCAAAATGAACAATAGACATAAAAAAAAAACATGTTTCATGAATGTATTCCCCCAATTAACACACATTTTCTTAATTAAATACAGAATACAAAAGTTAATATGAACAATATTTTTATTTCTGTCACTTATAAAAACAATTCAAGTAAAAAATCAGACTCAGTCTTTAAATATAACACTATAACAGTTCATCAAATAAATAGAAGAGCACTTTGTTAATAAATAGAAACATGATAAATAAATAAATAAATAGAAGGAATGTAGAAACCAGCAAAGTCTCTCACAGAGAAAAAGATCAAAAACAGAAATGAATAAATCAGTTTGATGAGACATGCTGATGTTGATGTTGAGTCGGTGTATTGCGCCTCCTGCTGGCAGCTCCTGAAGCTTTGATGAAGCTCACCAGCACATCGAGGTGATCCAGATTTAGTTTGGTTTCCTTCCTGATCAGCTCCCAGGACGCTGCACTACCCCCCTGTACACACAGTGATACAGTCAGCAACTTTTATTCTATTCATGTAATGTTAAAGTCAGTGCCACTACTTGTACTTACGGTGCGGTTAAGAGTACAGCTCAGTCTCCTGTAGTAATTTCTCAGTTGTCTCTTGTAGTTAGTTTTCTGTTTATTTTTCATTCGCCTGCCAGTCATCACCTGAAATCAAAAACAAGGCAATTGTTTGAAAGATGTTAAGATTTTAGTTTAACTAGCCGTTAGCCGCTAGAAGATTTGCAGCGTTGGCAGTGAACGGAGAAATGTTGGCGAAGAAGTTGAAGTCTTAGCCTTGAAAGAAGTGAAAGTCTTAATGATAAAGGGCGGTGTTAGTAGGGAAATGAGTAGAAGTGTCAGCCACTTGAAGAATTGAAGTGAGAGCCTTGAAAGTGTTAGCAGTGAAATTAATTGAGGGGTTAGCTGCTAAAAGATTTCAAGTGTTAGCATAGAATTGAGTTAAGATGTTTGCAGTGTAAGTTAGTGTAGCCTTGAAAGAAGAATGAAAGTTTTAGCAGTGAACGGAAATTCTGTTTAAGCCATAAACAGTGGAAGTGTTTGCCTTGAGACGAGTTGAAGCATTAGCTTGTAAAAGAATGAAAATGTTCGCTGTAGAAGGCGTTGAAGTGTTAGCAGGGAAAGGAGGTGTGAGTTTGTTCTTACAGTGCGGTCCAGAATACTTCTGGTCAGCCTCCTGTTGCAATTTCTCAGTTTCACGTCTACTCGTCTGCTAGTAGAAGACACCTGAAGCCAAAACCAACGGGACAAATTAATATCTTCGTTTTTTGGTTAAAACCTCAAGTTGCACAAATTAAAAGTTAGCTGCTGGAACTAACAGATACAAATACAAATAGTGTGACAGATAGTGGAACAACTTCGCCCCACCATTCTGCCCGCAATGAGTCACATGTTGCACATGCGGCGTCATAGCGGCCTAAATATCATGCGTTGTGGTGGCTTCTGAATTATCATAGAAAAGAACTGACGAGGAACTAAACTTACAGCTTTGAAAGAAGTCTAACTGTAGCTACTAGAATGAAATTGTTGGTTGCGAAAAGAAGTTAAAGTGTTGGCAGCTAAAAGAATGAAAACATTTAGCAATGAAAGGACTTGAAGGGATTAACAGTGTACCAGGTCGGTTAACCTTCAAGGTGTTGGCAGTTTGAGAAACTGAATAGTAAGCGCTAAAAGAGTGAACGTTTCTTTCTCTCCGTCAGTCTGTCTACTTACACATCGGCTCAGTTCCTCTGCCTGTCTGTGGATGATCGCCTGGAAGTCTTCCAATTTTTTGGTATTCCAGGTAACTGAGGTGAGGTTGTCATGGTGATATAGACCAGAAATTAGGTCTAGACTGTCTCTAATGAAAACCAACTGGGACTCCACCTGGAGAGAGAGAGAGAGGGGTGAGTTATAGCTTGCTGATTGGATAATCTGATGTCAGACATAATTTCTCAATGGTAACTTGAAAAATGATATACTACCAGAGTGCATACTTTATCTGAATGGATGTAAGATAGATAGATGGATTACCTCAGCCTTACGTACGCGGCTGTAAAGTCTGTCTGGAAAGCGAACTGGACTCGGTTGTTTTGTCAACGGACCGCCCTGAAACATTAAGACATAAATGACACTTTATTTAACCACCATCACACAAAAGTCATAAAAGTTTTATGCACTTTTAAATGTTTGTTTTATATGTAAATATTCGGTTTATACAGATGTTGCATGCGTTATCTGTTTTTAGATTTACATAAGGAAAAATGTGAGCTCTTTATATCCACGTTTGATCTGTGTGAGCAGTTATTTCCTATCTTGCATTTATGGGAAAACAAAAACTTGAACTTTGTCAAAACGTCTTCAAGGAGTCCTTAATTGTGCTCAGGGAAGCCTCCAGGACCCGGGGTCAGTGCAGTTCTGTTGGACTTACCATGTGTTGAATGAGATCCAGAGATAGGCCGCTGAGGTGACCAAAGCGTCTGCTAATCCAATCACAGCCGAGGGTCGGGGTCAACACGCTGCAGAGGACAAAGAGCAGGCAGGTCAGTCTGGACATGATGATGCTGAAGAAGGAGATGAGTTTGATGATTGCCGGCTGCAGACTGAGCTGTGTGTGAACATGCTGCTGGTCTGAGTTCATTTTAATTCCAAACAGGAAAGAGAAAACAAAGTAGAGTGAAAGGCAGAAAGTCCCACAGTGTTTCTACTCTCCCTTTCCAGATGTACACACAAACACACAGGGGCGCGCGCCCACACACACACACACACACACACACACACACACACACACACACACACACACACACACACACACACACTTTCATTTGAGGATTTTATTGATCTCTTTAAGATGAAATCTGTTGGATAAAGTATTAAGATTGTGTATTGCAAAAAAAGTGTCACACAGTACTCTTTCACAAGTAAATCAGATATCAGTGAAAGTATAGAAGGGTTATCTAATAAATACTATATAATGCAAATGTGTGTTGATATTATATTATTTCTTTTTAAAATGTTTTTAAAGAATTTGAATTGAAAGAAAATTTGCTCCTCAAGTTCAAGTTCAAGTTATCTTTATTAGTCAAATGCACAACATTACAGGCAAAGCAGTCATAGCTGGCAATGAAATTTTTGTGTTCCAAGCTCTCCTTAACAATGCAAAAATAAAAAATAAAAAATAAAATAAAAATTATAAAAATAAATATATAAATACATAAAATAAATAAATAAAATAAAATAAAATAAAATAAATAAAGTAAAGTAAAGTAAAGTAAAGTAAAGTAAAGTAAAGTAAAGTAAAGTAAAATAAAATAAAATAAAATAAAATAAAATAAAATAAAATAAATAAAAAATAGTATAGATCCTGCTTCCAGTCTCACAATAAACAGACAATGTTGTTCAGTAAGTTTAAGACACATACATTAAAGCGGTGTAAAATGACTGACAGAACAAGATATTTTTATTTATTTTTTATTTAAATAATTAACGTCCAGTTGATGTAAGTTCAGTGAAACAGCAGGATGAACCATGAAACATGAGAAAAAGATCCTACCATCATGATTTTAAGATGATTTAATTGAAGGAAGTGAATATTCAAACTCCATCCTTCAAACAGTTTTTCGGTTCATGTGGAAAGTTTATTTAGCACTGTGGAAGTCCCTCCACTTTCACTTTCCAAAGCGCTCCCCCACAAACAGGCCTTCAAAATAAAAGCTGACACTGCCTGCCTCTCCAAACAGAGGAGTAGAGATTCAAATATGGAGCTAGACAAAAGTGTTCGAGTGAGATATCAGTGAACTGGCACATTAAACAACATGCTCAGTAAGTGTAAAAGTGGCGTGCTTTTATTTTGAAGGCAACACTTCATCTGCTTCCTGACGGCTGATTTCATCCTTGTTTTCGTTTTCTGTCGCCTCGTTTTCGCTTTCCTGTCGTCTAGGAAACAGCCGCTGATGATGCAACGCTGTGTGATGTCATCCTGTCATCATGAGGTAAAAACACACTCAAAAAAGAAAGTTAGAAATGTTTTCGATCTTCAGATTGAATCAGAGCTCAACAAGAGTGAATCAACATGAAGTCATATTTAAGAAAGACAGCAGAATGTAGATTAGTGATAGAGCAGTGCTACTGATGTGACCAGGTGAGGTGAACAGCTGATAATTATAAGACAATTAGTGAGCATGCACGGAGGAGTATTTGACCCCACCTGAGAATGAACAATAAAACCAGCATGCAGAAAATAGTCTTCCTGACTTTTGCTAGAGCAACATTAAGCCTACTTAAGATACTAGTGGCGGTTCTAGAGTCTATTTGAGGCCCTTGACAAAATTTAATTGGGGGCCCCTCCAACCAGCGTCCCTCATGTCTGCCAGTATCCCCACAGATATGCCCCTTTTTTCTCTCCTATACTCAGGATATTCTTCATATTCATCTTTCTTTGTTGAATTTCAATGACACTTAGCAGGGCAACGACAGTGAGTACTGTCAGATGTGCCCCCCCCCCCCCCCCTCAGGAAGGTTCCTACTGTCATTGCAAAATGTGCAACATTGGGAGCCACTGCTGCTGTAGTTTAAAGTTTCTCAGCACCTCAGGGTCCCCCCCTACTGGCCAAGGGGTCCCATTATAGGCGTATTACAGAGGAGTTTGTTGATCGGGAGCACTTCCTGTTTGAAGGAAGCAGAGATTGAGACTGTCTGCTGAGAGTGACACGGCTGACGGACAAGGTGAGTCTCAGACGTTTTTTTTTTTTTTTTTGTGTATTTCTGTGTCTCTCTTTGTTGTTCTCTCTTTGCCGGGTCCGGAGTCTGGGTCCGGTGAGTTGTTGACTGGCGGGACTGTCCCGGGGATAACGCGGAAATAACTTAGGTGTGGATGATGAGGTTCAGTTTCGGATGGACTTCTGTCAGTCTGACACCACACACAGACGCAGGGGTCATCAGGTCAAGGTGTGCCCCGGAGCAGCAGACTCCAGAACAGCTGCTTCTTTCTGTCAGACTCCCTCAGCCGAATCTAAAATCCTCAGTTTTCCCTATGAGGTTTTGTACTGAAAGTAACGGTGCTGTAGCCTACAGCTTTTCGCCTCCTCCCACAATAGGTTAAAAACAATTATTTAATCAGTTATTTGTCGTGCTATTATCTCACTGCTTAATTAGTTATTTCATTTAAAATATTGTATTTATATTGTATTTAACCTCTTTGTCATATAGCAATGAGTAGGCCTTATCTGCTTTTTGTAAAGTGTCTCGAGATAACACTTGTGATGATGGTGCTATACATTGATTTTCAAATGGAGACATGGCCATGACAGAGACACATAAAAAGGGAGACAAAGTACAATTTACATACTTTACCACTAGAATTTGCATTAAAAGAGAACCATCTACTAGTTAAAGTAGACTAGAGCTCAGAGAGGTTTCATCCAGTGAGCTTTCACTGAAGCGTGTTTGTTTCAGCAATCTGACCTGCACGTTTTACAGTGTAAACATCAACATGTGTCTTGTAACTACAGATAATCGACACACTCGATTTTGGGGAGAAAAAACATCAGATACCTATAAATTGGCCGATATCTTTCTTTTTTTCTTTTTTCTTTTTATTAGGTGATGCAGAACAATACAAGACGAGTGAGGGACATGACAAGAGCAAGTAGTATGTAGGAGACAGAGGAGACACGACGATACAATGCACAGCATAGACAGAGACAAAACAGGCAAGCCGGGAGTAATATTAATGTTTAGCATTTGATTCAAGTGCATGCTTGCATTTTCTTTTTTCGTTCCTCTTTTTCATCTTTATTCCTTTTTTTCTTCTTCCCCTTTCCTCCTTTCCTTCCCCTCTTTCTAAGATCTATTTTAGCTCTATAGTGATATATACTGTGTGTATATATATATATATATATATATATATATATACACATTTATTGTGTTGATCCCTCAAGTGCAGTTCTCAAACACCTGTGGAAAAAGATATAATGAAGACAGAATGGTCTCTAAACTGAGCGTTCTGTGCGCATCACTGCTGGTGACAGCACTCGAGCCCAAACAAGTTGTGTTTCTGGTGATTATTATAAAAAAAAGAAGTCCTTTTGGATTGTGTTTGAACATTACTGTGTCAAATTCTAAGTTGGTTTAAAGATGGTTTTTCTAAAAAGTGACAGCACTAACACAAAGAGACATTACACTATGTCACTGGGCTGATCTAAAGACATTATCATTTCATTCTCTGAGTCAAAAGGAAAAAGCTTGGTGCTGTTTGGCCATGCAGTTTGCCATCGTAATTCACATTCACAGCTGATATTTGCATGTTTCCTGTGTTCAGACTCAGGACCAAGCCTTATGACCCCCACATACATACGGCTATCTGCTGGCAGAAGTACTTTACTGGAAAGAACAAGCTTACTATCTTTACAAAGCTGGGTTAAGTGTTGTTCAAAAGAGACCTTTTATCAGTGATATCCCCCTCCACAGATATATATATATATATATATATATATATATATATATACATATACATATACGCACTTTCTGTAATAAAATAGCCTGTTAAGATATTCGTCCTTATTTCTATTATATTCATAGAGTGTATAATAGGTGCATAAGACAGAAAATGAAAGATTCGACAAGATAACAGACAAGAAAAACTGTGTGAAAATATTGCAAGAAGACGAGGAACTACATAAATAGCATGACCACCATGATGCAGCATTTAACCCGACACCACAATGAGAAGTTCCTCTTTGTTTATTTGTTTATTTTTACCCGATAACGTTGTTGGCTTTCCACTTGAGAGATTGCAGCTGTTTGTAATGACGAGCAGACGGTTTATTTTACCTTTTGGAAAATAATACGCCCATCTGGGAGGAGACCCCGGGGTAGACCCAGAGTTCGCTGGAGGGATTATATAGCCCTTCTAAGATAAGATAAGATAATCCTTTATTTATCCCACAACGGGGAAATTTCCAGTGTTACAGCAGCAAAGAGCAAAGATTGCAAACAGAAAGTGAACACAGTACAATTTAAAGAAAAAAAGAAAAATTAAAAATGTACAAAAAAATAGATACTAAAAAATAAATTTTTAAAAAGTCTTTAAAGTTTAAGAAACAAATTCTAGTCTGGGAACACCTCAATTTTTTGTGAGCAGGTAACTTTACTAGTTCAACCCGCTCTATAAGTTCTCTCATTTTCTTAAATAAACACCAGAAACACATGATGTCGTTCTGTAGGAAACATGGTTAACTACCTAATGCGTCAGCTAATCATTAGCTGCGGGCGCAGACTGAATTTACTCCAGCTCCACCTTGTCCAAATACAGTCACTTCTGGCTGAAGAAAAACAATCATGGCGACTAAAAAACTGTCAAACTCTTCCATTAGGTTGTCGACAAACCAAGGGGTGAAGTCAAATTGGTTTTCTCCGTTGTGTATATATAGGCTATACAGTTTATGGTGACTGATTAGGAAGTAATATACCCTGTTTGTTCTGCTGTATGAGAACACAGAGAGATGTTCTCTGGTGTTTTATCTCTCCTGTTTATGATTGGTCTGAGCTCTTCTGTTTTCACAGTTCATTGGAAACAAACTGCACTCTACCTGTACTGAAGCCTGATCACAGGTATTAGTGAGATACATGATTAACTTTAGTTATATAGTAACACACTGATCTACCTGTTTGCCTGAACCTCACCCTCTTCTCATCTCTGTAAATATTGCTGCTTGCTCCACCTTCCTTTTGCTGGACACGCATGAGCTCTCCTTCATAGGCTACAGGATCTGCCAGAGAGTAACTACACATTCCCCTGAACAAAGACCACGATTAGTCAGGACAAACAGACTCTCACCACTCCTTACAGAAACAGAGCAGGGCCAGCAGAGCATTTTATACCTGCCGGATTTGGACTCAGTGTGGACCTGGTTTTTAGTGGACCTGGTTTGGATAAGAAATTCAGCGCCCAAGGATCCGGACTATCCTGGCCTTAATCTGACGATGCAATGCAAGCTTCAAAGGGCAGATGCGTGACTGTGATCCTGCTGACGACTCTGCTGCTGATGGGGTGAGTACAAAAATATTACAACTACTACTTCGTCTACTTTTACTTTTTATTGTTATTTGTTATTGTTATATAGTTATACTGCATAGAGGAGTCTTCTTGCAGTAACAGTCTAAAGTGGTGAGAGAACAGTGTGCCTCACTACTGGTATCGAGACGGCAAACGATCAGTATCACTGACATAAAAATACCTGACAAAAATAAAAAAAATAAAGCGGTGATTGCCAAAGTGTGGATAGTGTCCTCTTGGTGGGCAGTTAGTGATAATTTGACAATAAATAAAGAGACTTTTTTTTCTTTCTCAATTTGTATTCCTACACAACCATATATAGCAAAAGTTACTGTATCTAAGGACACCCTACATAAAGGGCATTGTGTACTATGATCCAACTAAATCCATGATGACAGATTGGTGCGGTTTCTCCTTATTTGTCGCCTACGCCTCTTCTTTTCTTTTTCCACTAAAAGACCAAGAGCTGACAACGCCAACGCCATTTTCAACTTTTTATCAGACATTATTCTCCATTAGAAGGCTACCTGTAATACGAGTGGTGACCGACAGCGGTGTGAAAATGGTCTTCTCCTATCATAACAACAGACTACCGCCACCTGCTGGCATGAGGAGTTATTTCCTCAAATTGCTGTAATGGACCAATCAGAATGGAGTATCCAACTAAGCTGAGCCTGTTCACCTGTTGTCAATGGACTTATTGTGTGTCTGTTTTTAAATCCACAGGATGCTGTATGTCTACTTTGGCCCGCCACTAAGGTAACTCACATTAATTCACAACGTAGCCTAAGAGTGTCAAAGTCCATATTCATATATCGACGAGATCATATTGTTGAAGTAAGGATCAGTGTTGTTACTCACAGCCTATCTCGGACTCACTGTCAGAGCATTTACAGACACACAGACAAGAAAAACATGGAGAAATATTGTTATAGATTAATATAGAAAAAGTGTTTTAAGTTTTTAATCCATCATTCAGTTGATCAGTTCAGCCGTGGTCCTCACAGAGGTTGTTGTTTTTGACGTTATGTGTGTCTGTGTTGCTGGGTCTTTGTTGTCTTTGTGTCCTTTTGAGCAGCATTGTGTGGTGTTGACTGACGGGTTTAAAAGCACTCACTCACTTCTAACCTGCTGCTATGTGACGGTCTGCTCTGCTCAGTCACAGAACGAGCGGCCACAAATTAATATATGACGAACACTGAACCAGCTTACAAGCCAGAGATGATTAGCATAGGTACCTGCTAATTAATGCTAACTATGAACCAATTGCTAGTGTCAGTCACTGTAAAAACTGGAGCACAGACTTCTTGGTAGTACAATAAACCACACAGAAACTGATTATTTGTCGGACATTCAAATTAAGTAATCCACGCAAGCATCACAAACACGGCCTAGAGGTGAAGTTCAGAGGTTGAATTTGCTGAGTAGACACCCTGCAGATGGTTAGCACCATCCCACCTGTCAATCAAAAGGGCCATGCCGCTAATTTAACAAAACTTTAAGGGCTAAAATATTTTTTAAAAGATCAGTCACATAGAATTTCAGCCCCCAAACAGTTGTACTGAATAGAGAAAATGACTACCAAGTTTATCAGGTTTATTTCTGCTGTCAAGTTGTACATTTCAACATGGGGCTGTATGGAGATTGACTCACTTTTGGAGCTAGCCTCAAGTGGACACTTGAGGAACTGCAGGTTGGCAGATTCCTCCAAACTTAACCGTTGCTGTTGATGTTTGCTTTGGACTTGGGTGTGAAATGATTTTTTATAGGGGCGAGGTTGACAAGTTCTGATTCTTTAAGGTAACCTTAAGTCAACACAGGCGATAAGGATTAGAACTTCAAGGTTGTTCAAACCAGCTCAGACAAATTAACCTGCGACACTTGTCAAACCTCAAATACAAAACACATTTGTGTGTTTTAATCATGTGCTGCTATGAGAAGATTTAAGGACAGGTTGTTGTAGACATATTTCCTTTTGCACTGCAGCTGTTTTTAATCATCATTCTGTCTTTCTGTAGCCGTCTGCTCTGCTCTAAGTTTACAGGAGGAAACATCTGCATTATAAAGCCTAATATCCAAGCAGGTTTTTCCATGTAACTTGGCTCATTTCTAACACAGTGACAATTCTGATAGATAATGGAAATATTTTTGAAGTCTTGTAAGTTGTTTCCCGTCCGTCTACATGTCAACTGTATTTCGGCTCAGTGTAAAACACAAATTAATTTATTGTTCCTGGTTTTTAAATGAATTTGTGTGTTGTTTATTTTGCCTTGGTTGTTACAAAGAATAAATAGAAAATGTGGTGCATCACATTAATGTTTTTATTACATGTATTTGAACTGATGTTTTTAATGTAAACCGACATAATGGTTTTTCATTAAATTATATTTTATGATTAACATTCAAAAGAATCTGCTAGTGTCCCCTGCAGTACTCCAAAGTACCCCTAGGGGAACTCTACCCCCCTTAAAGACACACTGCTCCAACTTATGATTCTGTTATAACAGAAAAAACTGAGAACTTTATCAATTCAGTTACAGCTGAAAAAAGGAAAAAAGTAACACTTCATCTGATTCCTCACAAAGTGAATTCAACCTTCATAAACAGTTTTTATATTAAACATTGATTGGTTGCCTGACTGCAAAACTTTGTATCTGCTGCAGAAAAGAGGTCGTCATAAGTAATCATGAGTTCCACCTGGTGTCTCCTGACCAGTAAGTACACTCATCATCTTCATCACTGTCACTTAAAGACTGAAAGGGATAACGCAACAATCAAACATTTTAATCGATTGAAGATGTATTTAAGATATCAGGGGTGTTTGAAATATGATATCAAATGGAGAAACCAAGCTAGCTTATGTTGCATTCATGCTAATGACCACATGTCGCTATCTGTTATTTTGTGCTAAAGCCAACGCTGGGACGAAAGAATCAAGAAGCTTTGGGACTACAATCAGTAAGTGACCTCTGCTGGTCTTGTTCTACAGTTATGCTAATGCTAACACGCTTGCTAACTCTACTAACTACAAAGTGTTTGTTGGTCGCTCAGTCTGTAGGGACTTGGGTTGGGAAGCGGAGGGTCGCCGGTTCAATTTGGGAAATTGGTCTGGTAATAAGAGGTGCCAGTCCACTTCCTGAGCACTGCTGAGGTGCCCTTGAGCAAGGCACTGAACCCCAAAACTGCTCTGGTCTCACTCTGAGATCCTGCATGTGTGTATTTCGGCATATGTTCGTGCGGCAAAACCAAAATTCCCCTCGAGGGATTAATAAAGTATAAATTATTATAATTATAACAGTCCTCTCATAATTCTTTATTTCAGTCTGAGGTACCCACAGCCCAGCATCGTAAAAGGGTAAGTATGAAGATGATCCTGAGGGTCTCTGCACTTTTTGTTTTTTGTTTGTTTGTGATGCCATTGTGTGGCTTTAACTGTAGTCGTACTGATGTGGTGACTCTGACGCCCTGGTTGGCTCCTGTGGTCTGGGAGGGAACATTTAACCCGGATCTTCTCGACAGCATCTACCAGCAACAGGACATTAGCGTAGCAGCCACAGTGTTTGCTGTTGGGAAGTAAGTATGAAGCACTAGTTTACATGCTGCGCTGAATGCAGCATTTCTGCTTGTTCTTTGACCCGGAGATAAGGCCTCTGAATTATCTTACAGGTACATCATGTTCCTGAAGAACTTCCTGGAGACAGCAGAGGAGTACTTCTTTGTTGGTTTCAAGGTGCACATTTACGTATTCACTGACCGCCCAGATGAAGTGCCCCAAGTCAAGATGGCCCCCGGCAGACAGGTGGTTAAACAGGCAAAGGAAAGATTGGGCCTGTCTAGAATGTTTAGTAGTTATGAACAAAGGTTTTTCTGATCTCGCTCCAGCTGACAGTGCTCCCGGTGCCCAGCTCCAACCGCTGGCAAGAGATCTCGGCTCGCAGGATGGAACTCATTCAGAAGCTAATCGAGGAGAGGCTACAGGGCCACGGGAAATACATCTTCTGCCTCGATGTGGACTCCAAGTTCCACGGCCGCTGGGGAACCGAGTCGCTCGGTGGACTGGTGGCTGTAATACACCCAGGTCAGCAGACGTTACCTAAGTCCATGATCCTCATTTAGCTGTTAAAGATGTAACCTAGGCCCGCCCCCTCTGAACCCGATTCAGATATTGCCCATCGTCGACTGATTGTTGAATGTCTTGTTGTAGGTTTTTTGTGCTCATTGATCCATATTCTCATTTAGGTTCAACAACATAACTATTTGTCTTCAAGACTTGGAACAGTTTGTTCTACAATAGGTGTTCTCTATCCTTTTTCTTACTCATTAACGTGTCCTTATAATGATATTACACATGTCCAATACACTGATGGCCCAGTGTGTGCAAGTCAGTCCACCGCCAAACAAACAAGTGTATTTTAACTCATACCATGTGAAAATTTACGGTACTCTTCTGTTCATTGAAATCCACCAAAAATGGTCTCCACATTTCAAATCAAGCAAAAGATTGAATCCAAATACAATACATCCATAAAGATCCAGGACTGCTTCAGAAAACTTGGCTGTTTTGCTGCCCTCATAACAGCCAAGTTAAGCCTTTTTTTTTTTTTTTTTTTAAAAGGAGGTTCCTCCTCCTGTTCTGACGGCCAATTGCATGCAACTGTGAAATGTTTTCAATTGAACGTTTGAAGAGTAGATGGAAAGTGTGTGTGATGTTGCTTCTTTTTTTTTTTTCTGGGACTATGTTTTCAGGTGGAGGGATACTTTCTGATAGCTGAGTGTTGTTTCTTGAACGGTGCCGTTTTGTCTCACCATTTTGCCACCATTCCTACCCCATGTTGAGGTCTTTCTTATCTTCCCCTTTATTTGTTAATCCCCATCTGTGAGTGCAGGTTACTACTGGGATCCTCGCAGCAACTTCCCATATGAGCGGAGACCTCAATCGAGAGCCTATGTGGCAGAAGAGGAGGGGGACTTCTACTACTGTGGTGGGGCGTTCGGAGGCAGCCTGGAGGAAGTCCTCCTACTCGCCAAAACCTGCCGTTCAAACTTCGAGGCTGATGCCAAGGAAGGCATTGAGGCTGCTTGGCAGGAAGAGAGTCATCTGAACAGGTAGGCGGAGTCACCTGAGCAGAACTTGACCCTTGATTACCGTGTTTACAGTTATGACCAGTAGTGGTCTGACTAATAGTTTGATCAGTACTTCCTGTTCCTGTGTACAGGTACATGTGGATCAATAAGCCCAGTAAGGTTCTGTCACCTGAATACCTTTGGCAGGACTTCAAATCCAGAAACTCTGAGATCCACATCATCAGGTTTTCGGGCGTCGTCAAGAACTACGCAGAAATCCGACCCAACGCCTGAAAGTCCCGACTCAACCAGACACGACCTGAATAGACCAGTCTGGATTGGATTGGTCTGGACTTGATTTAAAGCACTTACTACCTTACTAAGGAACCAAAGTTATGGTTTTAAATGATTTTGAAGGATTCTGCATACCTCCCATAACGGGTTCATGGCTGCCTGTCACACACGAAGCAAACCAACAATCCATCCTCAAACCAATTTCTAGTTACATGATTCCAAGCAGCTCTTTTATTTGACCTTAATATAGCCAGGTGAGTCCCACTGAGATCAGAGGTCTCTTTTCTAAGGGAAACCTGGGGGATGTACCATGAAGTGAGATTAGAGGGTAAACCGGGTCTGGTGAGACTGAAGTCACAGTTTTCCGTATTATGGAGCTGGCTCCCTTTCAGCCTGGCTAGATCACCATGGTAACTTACTCCAAACTCAAACACTGGTCTAGGGACTAGGTTAGTTTCAGAATAATTAAGTTTATAGTTTTAGTAATTATATGCTGTAAATCATCTCCACTAACAGTGAAGGAAATATGTTGAAGGAAACATTTGGAATCGTATTATTACGTTAGTAATGCCACAGAATGAAGCTTTGCATTTTTGACTAGACCAGACTAGAAACCCTCTAAACAACTCAAGTCCATTTACCATTTACATCAGTAATAAGTGGGAGGTTCCGACAGTTTATCAGATTATTGAATAAGATAATGAATTAATTTATGAATTAACACAAATTCTCTGCAACATCCCACGTCGCCCGTGCAGCAGCAGTTTTTACTACTGCAATAACTTTTATACGTAATTCTCATCTCTTTTCTTTTTTTCAGACAGTCAGTGATTGTTTGTTTTTAAGTGAAGTGTTGACACCACTGAGGAAAGCCTCCTGTTCTAACACTGTAATGATCCGTCCTCTTCCAGACCACCTTTATATCTGTTGTTTCTTGTTACAGCACCTCAAATGAGCATGTTCACATCTTCATTCACTCTAAAACCTCAGGCTGTTTAACACCAGATAAGTTACAATCTTTCTCATCTCCTTTGTTACGGTTTAGCTGTTTGCATCAGCTGAGCCAAAATGTATCTTTTCTTAGGACTTCTGAGGATCTAATCACTGCACTTCGTATATATCAAACTACCATTACGAACATATAGGGCTAGTTTAAGAGGTTGGTTGTGGTAACAGTTATTAACTCTCGTTTCATTTACCAAAGAAAACAACAAATCATATACCTGTGTTCCATCAAAGACGTGAAACAGCGACCACATTTGTATTAATTTACTGCCATTCATTTACTGAGGCAGTTTACTCTCTCTGTGTGCCTTTGAATTGCCCCCCCGGGGACAAAAAAAGTTTTTATATTCAATTTAATTAATAACCTCTGTCTGCCTTTTGGGGGGTTTGTGTATAGAGAGGGCTAAAGCAAGAAAGCTAACATGTTGATGAGACCTAGCCAGAGACTTAGACACAGGTTTTCTCTCAGGCTGTGGTTTGTCATAGAAATACATCAACAACTGGAACATCCAAAATATTTAGCCAGTTCTTTTTGTCATTCCACATTTAAAAAAGGTAAATTGCCTTCATCCGGTCAGGATGGTCCTGCCCTAGCTTAGCGTTCTCAGCTTTTGAATCCAGTAGAATTAATGTGACTTGATGTTGTGAAGGTGCCTTACTATGATTTATATGATGATGATATATATGAACTTAAAGATAGATCCGATTGATTTGATTTCAATTTGAATATAACAACCCCATTTCCTAAAAAGATGGGACGTTGAGTAAAATATAAATAAAAACAAGCTGTGATCATGTACAAAAGATTGACACTTCATATCTCGTTGAAAATAGAACGAACAAAATGTCAGATGTATAAACTGAGAAATGCCCAGGTATCGTCTATGTGTGGGAAACACTGCATGACACTAGACTGGTAAAACATTCCACTTTATAATTTACTGAAATTGGTCTCTGGAATTCTCAAAGTGGTTAAAAAGTGTTGCTAAAGAAGAGGTTGTGTAACAGAGTGGTGAATATGACCCTGTTTCAGTGTGCAAGTGTTGCAGGCATAAAAATGAAAAAATGGGCTTTCAGAAAATAATGAAATTTCTCAGTTTGAACATTTGGCATGTTGTCTTTGTGCTAATTTCAAATCAAATATGGGGTTTCAATGTATAGAAAATGATCACATTCTGTTAAATTAACATTTTACACAACACCCCAACTACTACTTTTTAATAAATGGGGCAGTGTATATTAGAAAGGCAGACGGTAGCTAAAAGGAAAGCTAACCTGTGCAGCATGTTTTATGTCTGTGTTTTCTATTTCACTTATTCATCTACCTCAAGCATGTTCATGGAAACTAGCCTAAATTTTACCAAATGACAGCCCCCTGTTCTTGTAGGTCTAACAAGTTAATATTTGTCAGCCAGAGAGCTAACTTTGTTACTCTTTTTTTTTTCCAGTTAATTTTTGTTGCATACATGAATCATTGTTTGTTTTTATTCATAACCCGGAATCCTGTTTTCTCATCATGACTGTGTGGTGTCCAGGTCCACCAGACTCCTAAACAAACCAAATGTTTGCATCAGGGATCTTTAAAGGTGCTGGTTGATGGTTATTGTTAACAATATTCAGGCTTACTGATTGTTTTTTTCCTGACTTAAGGTAAGCTAAGCTAAGTAGCTGCAAAATGTAGCATCATATTTACTGGAAAGTAAACAGGTTGTTGACATAATCCTTAAATATATCATTATTTAATCAGATGTCCGGTCAGATAGGGCACAAGTGGACTCTGCAGGAGTGTGTGTGTGTCACTAAGTCAAATATCTTCCATGTAGTTGTGTAGGTGTGTGCGCTAAATTGCCCGAATAAAATGTACAGTCCAGTACTTCTGCATTTACCAGAGTCCTTTTCATTTTGGTATCTGAACTTCTGTGATACAAAACAATGTATGAGCTTCTTTTGTGTTCTTGAAGTGATCTGGACCTGTGTTGTACATTCTGCGACTTTGTACTGAAGAAGCAGCATTTTTATTTATTGTAGGCAGTACAGTGAACAGAAAAATAAATAAAACCACAACTGTAACCTCAAGACATCACACACCAAGCAACAATCAGTGTCTTCCTGTTCAGCCCATCATCTCTATCTACAGAAATGACTTCCTGTGTGAGCACTCAGAGCAGGAAAGGAAACACACAAACGCTTGTTTCTGAAACTGTGAGGGGACACTGCACTGACTTTCATTCATCACAGGAAACACACCTTTGTCTTGTTTAACTTACATTGTGGGGACTCGACTGGCACCTTTTATTGTCTAAAAGGTGAGATGTTAGTTTATTTCTCCTCCTCTTTGAATCGTGCTTGTCTGATATATCTCCAGACATCATGAGAAGAACTACTGCAGTGTTTAAACTAGAGACTTTATGAAAAAATGACAAAACATGACAAATGCCCAAAACGTAAACTCAAACTGTATTGATCGCCCCCTGGTGACTGACTGTAGTAAAGGTCATAAGGTATTCTTCCCCTATGTTTACAGAAGTACGGTGGCTGGGAAGTGCAAAACGAAATTACAAAATGTGAGACACATTTACATTTTGAAAAACATTTCTACATTTTTAATATGTTTGCCAAATTCTGAGTGTAAGAAAAACAGGATACAAAGAGAATGTGTCCCCCTACAGGTTTTAGTTGTTATATTGAATGTTGTCCTGTTTTATTAGTTTTATGTTGATTTGAAGTTGTAAGATGTCACGACACACTCACTGTTAAGGTTGTTTGTCAACCCCAGGAAGAATAACTGCAGCAATGTTGCGGCTTAAAGGATCCTCATGAACTAAACTAAGAAGACCAAAGATGTTTTCTGAATCAGGGTGTAATATATATTTTTTCTGCTTTATGAATGTGTATTTTAATTTGGGCTTAAATTGGTTTCCTTGCAGTTAGTTTCACTTCCTCATTGTCTTTTCCTTTTCAACACCTGGGTTGTCGCATCCATTTGGCTGCCTTTTATAACCTTACAGACATGCAAACAAGAGTAAAGAAAACAAGCGTTCTGACACCTTAGGTTGCAGGTTTACGTCATTTCAGCCGAGAAGCATAATGTTCATTTCACAGACTGAAGTTCAGACTCGTCTTCTCATCAGGTCGTGATGAAAACAGATGCAGCAGACTGACAGAAAGATGCTCCTGAATGTTTCCAGACTAACTGAATTTATGTCAGATTTACAGTCAGATACAGAAGCTTCAGAATGGTAAGAGCTCAAATTGTCAGACCTCAGAAAGGTAATTTGTTTCAGTCTCGTTCTCTGAGCATACAAAGATGGCTTTCCTCTGAACACAATTTTTCTCAAGTAACTAAAATCAGGTTATTTAAGCAGCAGCAGGTTTTTATTTCTATTACAGTACATATCTGCTGTGTCATTGGCTGTGACTGGAGGATTTATCTGTACATGGTTACTTAGTTTCTTAAATAGTAGACACAGCTTGTAACATGGTGTCTGCCAGATTATTCAAATGGGAGTTGTTGACGGTTTGATGAGTATTTTAGTTGCACTTCCCACAGGAAATAAATACAATCAGAATGTCTGCAAGTCAGCAGGAGGACAGAAATACATCAACCTCTGGTGTTGTATGATAAAGCCAATGTGAAAACAAAAAGCCTGTACTGTAGTTTCTACAATGTCCACTTGAGGCTGGCTCAGAAAGAGAGTCAATCAACATAAAGCCCAATGCTAAAAATGTCAAACAGTATAGCAGAATATACGTTCACAAACAGGTTCAAAAAGCAGTTGTGTTCTCAATAGCTTATTTATCTATTCATGACATCGGTAACAGCCTATGTGAACAATGCCTGAGAGTCAGTATCACTTTGGTGGTGAAGTGTAGCTAAAAGCCTTCCGATTGGCTGTTTAGCTCAACCAATCAGTGCTTCATTTATATAAGGCTGTTTTCAAGGTTTCTGTAATGATTCAGAAATCTAAGTCCGTTTTTATTCTGTTCAAAGGGGTCATATTATGCTTTTTCTGGTTTTATATGCGCTTTAGTTTGTTTTCCAAGTGTCCTGTGCATGTTTAGGCACATCTATGTGCAAAAATTCAAAGTCCGCAGAACGCAGCTTCTCCTACCTCCTCCTGTTAGCTGTAGCATTAGCTGCATGTAACGCTCGGTTCTAGCCCCCCTCGAAAAAAATTTGCAAGTGTGACGTCTTGTCAGTGTGAGATCACTGATCTAAGCCCATTGGCTCATTAAGGCAAGCCCTGCAGCTCATGTTGCAGGCCCATTAACTTCTGTCGCACGCCCACGATATGCCGTAGCCTGCGGTAGCACAGTAGTGCTAAGGTGCTAATGTTTTTACTCCACGCGGCGCCAAAGTGGCTGCATTCCCAATATGGTGAAAGGGGCGTGACATTTCCGAGAACCGCGCTGAGCGACTGACCAATTACAGCAGAGCCGATAGGCCGACCAATCAGATCAGACTTGGCACATGTGGGTACTTCAGAGCCTTAGAGAGAGAGTCAGAAGCGAGCCGGTGCATGGAGCGGCAGTTCATGAAAACAGACACTTTTTTCAAACTTTAGCTGTTGTGAACATACTTTAGTAGGTACATAGATTAAATATATGAACCCCAAAAAGGGCAGAATATGACCTCTTTAAATCAGACAAAAACAGACGTGTGTGTGTGTGTGTGGGGGGGGGGCGTCTGGAAAGATAAGAGTCAGTGGTGCATTCAAGTGCAACTCAAAGTAAAAGGAGGCTTTGATCAGTGAGTCTTTGTCAGTGTCAGGTTAACTGGTGATAACAGTCGTTGCCTCTGATTGGTTATTGTAGATGTGACCACAGCAGCATGAGATAACCTGTGTGTGTGTGTGTGTGTGTGTGTGTGTGTGTGTGTTCATTTATAATAATCATTATCATCAGCTTACAATATGTTATTGAAAACATGCTAATAAAGATTACCCTCCATTTCTTATAACAGATCGTCCCCTCGTGGGTACAACGAGGGTCCTCATAAGTACAGATGAACGAGAGTGTGTGTGTGTGTGTGTGTGTTTGTATGAATGTGTAAGGCTGACTGATTAACTGTGTTTTATAAAATTAGAGTGACAGGAAGTAATCACAAAGACAGGAAGCTAAAAAAGGCCCAGTAGAAGAAGAAAATTGTGTGTGTGTGTGTTTGTGTGTGTGTGCGTGTTTGTCGGCAGTCAAAGTTCAGACCTCATATTGTTAGTCAAACATTCACTTTCACACATGCAGCACACATTTTAAAAACAAGGTTGTGTGTGTGTGTGTGTGTGTGTGTGTGTGTGTGTGTGTGTGTGTGTAGAAATAGAGACAGACAATCAAGGTGCCCCTTTGCACGCCCAAATGTCCTGAATCCATTTATGACCTGTGTGTGTGTGTGTGTGTGTGTCCTGTGTGTGAGTGATTGTGCTTGTGTGTTTGCGTGTGTGCGTGTGTGTGTGTGTGCACGCGTGTGTGTGTGGGCGGGTGAGCAGACAGAGAGAGAGAGAGAGAGAGAGAGAGAGACATGATTTCATTTCAGGGCGAGCGTGCACAACTGAAGAATGAGAATGAGAAAGCGAGGGAGGAAGGTGGAGCCACAAGGAGAGAGAGAGAGAGTGAGAGCGAGGCAACTGAGCGCGCTCAGATGAGTCTGTCAGCAGACGGAGGAGTAGTACAGACCAGAGAAGGACTCGAACCACCGACCTTCTTACATGCAACCTGATATTCTTTAACACAAAAAGGAGGAGGAGGAGGGAAAAGAGAAGGATAAAAAGTCAGACGAAGAGGAGGAGGGAGAAGAAGAAGAAGAAGGAGCAGGAGAAGAGGAGTGTCTGCAGAAGAAACAGGTCTGAACTTCTTCTCTTCATATTAACCTGCAGATTTCTCAGATTTTCAATCAAAAAATTATAATTGAAATACTTAATCTCTGTATTTGAAATCATACAAAGACAATAAACAACAACAAAAGTGAAGTTGAAAAGATTACAAAACTAAAAATGTCATAAAATCGAAAAATAATTGATATTAATATTCCACTCAAGACTAACAACAGACCTCTCAGTGTACAGTAAGATGACAAAGAATAAATGACTTTTAATGCTATATCAGAACCAATGATAAAAAAGAGCTCTTTTCTTTAACACCACCACCGTGCACTGAATGCTCTGCAAGAGATAAAATAAACATTTAAGTGTCCAAATGGTTTATTTCTAATTTATTTGACAATGTTATATTCCTAACACAGATCTAGAGTGTCTGTCACCAGTAAGATCTGGTCAAAATCTCCCTCTCATATTTTAGTTACCAGTTTTACCTTCTTCACATTCTGTCCTGATCTGCTTTAAGAGGTTTAGAGTCTGTTCATCTTGAATATTGAGAGCTGGTTTATATGAAACTGAATCAAATACTTGTTTGCCCTGTGGTATAGTTTATGTTTAATGTCTGGGATTTACATTAAGATCACAAACTAGTAACCATATTGAGACCAAACTAAACATTTTAATTTTACAGATAAAGACAGAGACCAGTATTTAACATTATATTTTACAGACAGTACAGTTGAACAAAGTTAGGGCAGTAAAGGCATGACTTCTTTAAAGGGTTCAAATTGATTTTCAATAAATATTTTTAAAAATGACTGTAAACTGTGGGATGTCTTTTGTAATCTGTACTCAACAAAGTGATGCTTCAGTTTGAGAACATGATCAGTTGATTTCACATTTAGACTTGAAAGGATTTTCCTCACAACCTTGTCCTCACAGTCCTGCTCGCCAGAGAACCTCTCAATGCTGTGCTCAATGCTGCACTAAATGCTGAATGAGTGCTAACACTGGAAGTGTGAAACCGTGATGGAGTGTTGATAACTGTCAGTAAAGTTCCCTTTAATCACTCTTAAAGGGGAATTTGAAGTCAGAGCTGTTTATTTCAGTTGATCCTCGGCTCAAATACAAACTCCGTTTCTCTCTCTTTCTCTCTCTACGTATAAGTGATGAAAGCTAAAATGATCAATACACTTCAGTAAAAGTTAAAGTGTGAATAAAAACTGTATTACTTTCCTCTAATTGAGACTTCTATCCTCAATCAGTCAAGAGAAAGTTAGATTCAAGCAGAAAGTGGATGATTTTAATGTCATGGATGACTCTGATTCCGAGCTGGATTTCATGGTGTCGTCTGCATAGCAGAGAATATTAGTCAAAGTGTTATCCCATTTAGATCATTTAAGACAAAGTGTGGAGCCCTGTGGTGCTACTTTGAACATTTGATATTAACACCATGACATTCTTTTTTGTTTCTGTTGTTCTTGACATCCTCTCAGGTGACTGTCTCCATGGCAACAGGTGTGTGCATGTTGCTGAGCCTGTGGGCCGGTGTGTGCGTTGCATCAAATCTGGACACGTCGTTCCCGCTGCTGAAGAACGGAAGAGATGATAGTCTTTTTGGACTGTCTGTTGCTCTGCATCAAGACCTGAAGACGGACACTTACCTGTAAGTAAAAACCCTTTCACCTGTCTGACTGTAAACGTTGAGCACACACCTGACCGTCTCACAGGTGTGTCGAGGTGAATGATTGACTGTCTGATTGTGTTGAACTTTGTTCAGTGATCTAAAAGAGAAAGTAAGACATCCATCAGCAGTGCAACTGACAAGAACTAAACCACCAAAACATGCTGCTCTGTGATTGGCTAACTGGTAACCTCATGTTAAGATGACAGACAAGCTCTGAGGTTTGTGTTGCTATTTAGTGTGTGACCACAGTAAAGCTGCTCTGTGGGAAAATATAACATCTTCAAACTTAATGTAACTGATGAAATTGTGGGTCTGAACTCTGCAGTCTGATGAGTTGAGTTACAACTGGCAAAAAATATTTAAACTGCTCACATGCTTTAACAAAGGAAACATCAATATTTCAAAAACACCTCTCATGACGAATATCAATGTTTCCCATTAAAAGGCTGATCCTTTGAAAAACTACAAATCCCATAAAAAAACTAAAGGTCCTCATAATTAAGCGTAAGCTCAAAGAAACAAACCCTTAGGTCGAATTAAAAACTACAGGTAAAAAAAGATAAACAGATTTCACAGGCGCTGTAAAATAAAAAGAGAAAGAACTACAAGTCCATTAAAAAAGCTCCATATATGCCACATATTTAAACTACAGCTCCCATAAAAAAGTACATCCCCCTTAAATACAACTACAAGTGGAACAATTCTTTCCAGGTCCCATAATGTACAACAACTGGTCGCATATAATAAATATGAATAGGTCCCGTGAAAAAAAACTTTAACTCCTTTGCAAAAGCTACAATTCCCATGGCTCCCAACTTTAGCTCCCATTACAAAACTACAAGTCCTACATGTAAAAACTACAGCTCTAAGAACTACGAGGCTGGTGGTGACATCATCATGTCTGTTTTCTTTCTGAGACGAACAACCAGATAAACAAGTCTGTCTAAAGGGTCCATACTTTTTCATACCCCATATCTCATACCCTACTAAAGGATGAAACCTTTTCATTGACCTGTAGATTGTGTATGTGCGTTTATGTCTCTTTGTGTGTGCCAGTGTAATAATGTGTTTCATGAGGAATTCTATAAATGAAAAATACTTGAACCCTTTTACACAACAGGAATTTATACACAAAAACACCAATACACACACACGCACACACTCACACACACAGAGAGTCAGGTGGATGCCCTGCAGTGTTAATAATGTGTTTAAATTCTCCTGATGTCTGTGAAAACACCACATAGGGCAGGAAGGGGCCGTAAGGAGGTTCAAGGTGGTTATTGAAAGAGATGTACGTGTAAGTCCTGGAAAACCCTGGTGGAGGTCAAATGACTCTGCCGCGATGTTCAAGAAGGTTTGGAGGAGCAGAAGATGTCCTGCAGGTCCTTTGGAGAGGCCATAGAAACCTTTGGGAAGTTATTACAGGCTTTGAGCTGGGTTCCCTCAAGGGATCATCTCCTCTTGGTACAGACTGATAAAATAAACAGTGAGTCAGAGTTCAGTGTTGAGAGATTTCCAGCAGCTGCCAGTTAAACTGATGCTGACTGTTAGCTGTTAGCTGTTAGCCGCCCCTGGATCACTCTGATAAGGTCACTCAGAGGTCACAATGCTGTCCGTCTCTGCTGTCACCATGACGACTGCCTCTTTATGTTCTCTAATTGGATTGTCTACTAATGGACGGCTCACACATACTCACACAGGCACACAAACAGTAATCTAGTTTCCTTTGAGAGTTCAGAGGTCACAGAGTCAATTTGTCCTCTCATTGGCCCAAAGTCCCGCCCATCAGATGCCCCCCCCCCCCCTCTGATTGGTCAAACAGAAACATCCACCTCAGATCAATTATTATGAGGTTTTCAGAAGGTTCAAGTAGCTTGCAGATGTCTATGAATAAGTTGTTAGGTCCTTGAGGAGGTTCCAGAAGTCCTTGAGAAGTTAGAGTTGAAACATGTCTGTTCATATCAGACAAGATGTCAAAGGTTAGACACGTGAAACTTTGTGACGTCATCAGCACATTAACACACCTGGGCGGAGATCAGATTTGAGGTCAGATGTCAGAGAAATACCTGGATCAGATGCTGTGTGTTCAGCTGGTAAAGGGATCTCAGTTCTGTGTGTGTGTGTGTGTGTGTGTGTGTGTGTGTGTGTGTGTGTGTGTGTGTGTGTGTGTGTGTGTGTGTGTGTGTGTGTGTGTGTGTGTGTGTGTGTGTGTGTGTGTGTGTGTGTGTGTGTGTGTGTTTCCGAGGGCAGGAAATTAAATTCATAGAAAGACTTAAAGAGTATTACGCACACATAGACTCATAGCCTTTGTTGCCTAAAATACATGTTTTTATTTTTTGCATGTTATCGTTTTCTCTGTCTAACCGTTAACCCTGTCACCACGTGGGGGAAGAGAGATAGCCCACTCAGGGTTGCTGTTTTTGTAGTCTCAGTGATGTCACTCATTGGTTTCCGGAGAGGCCTTTTGCAGCTCACCAATGGGGGTTACCACAGTGGAAATTCTCCACCTAACTTTCAATCAGTCTAGCAAGACGCTAAGAGATGGAGTTGAGGCAGGCCTAAAGCCTCCAGGCAAAATGCTACAACGCGTCCACCTGTCAGTCAACTCGTGCACACACCTAATTATGCAAATGAACACACAAGTCTTAGAAAAGGGATAAGTAATTTTTAAAAAAAGCATCCCCTGTAAAGTGTGTGCACATTCAAAAATGAATTATAGAGACCAAAACATGTGTTTACACCAGGCTGTAAACATGTGTGTTTTTGCTGTAAAAAAGGGCATTTTAACACGGGACATATGGTGATTTCATGATCGGCCTCTAGTGGTAGTTGTAGGTACACAAGTGTTACTTGAAAGCTAACAGAGCTGACCTACACTTTTCTGTCTCTGTTTTTGTTCTTGGGAGAAACAACCAACCAGAGTCCTCTGTCTGTCATTGTCTGTTGCCTGTCCTTTGTTCGTTTGTGTGTGTGTGTGTGTGTGTGTGTGTGTGTGTGTGTGTGTCCTGGATGTCCTTTGCTTTCAGACATCTCTTCACTTATTCCAGAAATGTCACCACAATTAAAGTCACAACAGACTGACTCCAGTTTATCAAAAAAAAGATGTCTATAAAGGTTCCTGAGGTCATTCAAAACATCCCAGGTGTCCAGGATTATTAAAAAAGGTCCTGAAGAGCTTCCGGATACTCCAGATGTCCTTGAAAAAAGACATTTTAGATTTTTGGAATTAAAGGACCGTTGCAGGAGTTCTTGAAAACAATTCTTGTGTCCTTAAAGATGTACCCGGTGCCCTGCTCAGCAGATGATGTATTGGTTATCTGTTAGGTGGGGGTTGTTTCTGTTTGTATAAATCCAATGAAGAAATCGTGAAACAGACTGGAGATTATAACACCATTTAATCGGCCGAGGTCAGACAACTTCATCAAACAAGCATGCGTCCAAATCACTTGACTGACAAAGTGCTGACAAAGTAACAGTGTTCACAGTGCTGCTTATATTCTGTCAAAAAGGTGCAACCCACATTTCCATTTGGGTGCATCACCATAAAACAATAAAGATGACATGACACTGATTTGTATAGGTAACAGATGTACACTCTCTGTCTAGCAAACAGTTGTTGACAACATATAGTTGGCTCCTATCCAAACATAGATCTGCTACTACTTAGGTGCTTCACTCATATAAGGTTACAGCTTCAGACACCTAAAGGTAGGAGTGTTAACAGGTGGTAGGCAGACTTGAATACTACATTTCACAAAGTTACCAAGATGAATGAATTTCATGAAAATTCGTACTAACATTATCTTAACTGTTTCTCGTCCTCACAGATTATTAGTTGGAGCTCCCACGGAGAAGGCGGGTGTTAATGTGCCAGCCAATAGGACGGGAGGAGTTTACAGCTGCCCAATCACAGCTGCCCAATCAGACTGTAGCAGGATAAAGCTCATTGACCCAGGTGAAACAATAATATTTGATACGTCAAACCAGGTAACAAAGGTGTGGACTAGTGAGTCCTCAAATTTTAGCAGGTGTGCTCTTATCTAAAAAGCTAAACACTGGTATTGCTATGCATTATGGGTAATTTTCTGGACCTTTTCTCGCACAGTCTTGATTTCGTTTGTTTTTGTGGCTGTAGATCCTGCAGATCTGTTCTGTGTAATGTGGCTTAAGTAAATAAGTTTGATGGCTGTGACTGCCCTATAGTGCTCGAGCTCTCAGCCAATCACACAGAGTTAGACCTTTCAGGTTGTTTTTTTCTTTGATGTTATCTCTCTCCTGGTGCATTATGGGTTTCTCCATTGCTCAGTAAGCAGTGACAGCTGCAGTCCGGGAGCTTTTATCATACACAAAGAACCACCAGATATACACACACGCACGCACACACCATACATAGGCTTTATCCTGAGTGGGCTCTAATCAGAGGTTACCACGGCAACAACCAATGAAAGTAGGTTTTTTAAGTGTCCTGTCATAAAGTTTGCAGCCTATAGTGTGTCACTCACCTTTGCTAACCTGTTTCAGACCAGATTCTATCTCGTGATCGGGTTGAGGATATGTGGCTGGGCGTGTCAGTGGCCAGTCAGGGACCACCTGGGGGGCGGGTCTTGGTGAGTCTGTGTATTTATTTGCAAAGCTGTCACCGTGTTCTCTGTAAGTAGCAGATAGCTGACTTTTTCCCCCTTTTTTTATCCGTGAAATTACATGAAAACAATAGTGACACTTACAACAAAACAGTTAGAACAGTTAGAAGGAAATAAAACAGAGCGTAACAGAAGCTAAGGACAGACAGACTTTTTGGCAAAATCCAAACAATGACAATAGAAATGTATGGGAAATGTAGAACAAGTACAAAGGGGGACGGGGACTAACTAACAAACCCCTCTCCACATCCTCTTTACAGGCATGCGGTCATCGCTTCGTTAAACTGTATGGCGCATTCAAGATCAGACAAATGATTGGCCGCTGTTATGTCAGAGGAAACGACCTGCAGTATCAAGAAGAAGACATGCACTGGCAGAACCCGGACCAAATCTGCAGGTAATTCACCTGACAGCCACAGGACCAACATGTGACAAAATTAAAGACAGATTACCAAAGGAGTGTGTGTGTGTGTGTGTGTGTGTGTGTGTGTGTGTGTGTGTGTTAAGTCATGAGGGTGATATCCACGGTGAGGTCATGTGTACCATGGGGATTTCTGCAGCTGTCACTCAGACTGAAATCATAGTTGGCACACCCGGAAGTCACACATGGCAAGGTAAGACTCTCCTCGACTCTTTGATGTTATTGCTTCAGAACTCTCTTCATCACTTGTTTTTCTCCAATCAACCAGAAACCATGAACCATTATCGGCTGACTATTGTTGACCTCCTGCCTAAAACTTGAGACCTGAGAATCAAGTTTAAGCTAACCTTGCTAAATATAAGTAAGAGTTTATTGAGATTGATTGACCACTAAAAGTGATTTTTTTTTGGTGGGGACTGTTTGTTGAGGAAATTACTAAGAACTTGACTTCACACAATAAGACTCAGTTGATTCAGATGGCTTACGTTGATGAAAGTTTATACATACAAGAATACTACGGAGCAGAGCTGGAGTAGCAAGCACACGTCTGATACTGTGACCCTGCTATGCCAAGTCTCCCAAACTCTTCGACAGGCTTTGCATTTATAGAAAATACATTATTGACGTCAGAGTCATACTGACCTTAACTAATCTGTGTAGTACAATTTGGAACAGACACTTAGTCTACCGCAGATATAAAGGGGAAGACCCTTGACACACTAAGCTGTCCTTGGTTTCTAGTCATAACTGAACTCTATCAGAGAACAGTGAATAAACATAATGATGTTTGTACATTTAAATCTTAATGCCTAGGTACAGAAATTCCACCACACTGTTGGCCATATTTTTATTAAACTTAAAAATGTACTGTTAGAAAACAGCTAGCATTAGCATTCAACTGGCTTTCAAGTAATTTCACCTTTTGTTTTGTTACAAAATATAAACGGTAACATTTCTAGACAACAATAATGTTAGCTAGTGGTTGTCTGTGATGGCTTCAAACAAAATCAATTAGGTAAGCCATTGCTGAGCGGGTTTAACACGCTATCAAAAAAAAAAAAAAGGCAGGCGCGGATCCAAAGTCAACTTATAAGCTACATTTATTAATAGAAAACTTTTCAGCAAAAAATAAACTTCACAAAATAAAATAAACAAATCAGATTGCCATATCACGTATATCCTAAGCGGCCCTTTGCAGTCAAAAAACTATTCCGCTTCCCCCACTCTCACTCTCGCCCCAGAAATAATGCACAAATACCCCCAAATCAATTAACAAAATGTAAAACCAAAATAAGCCAGAATAAACATATTATAAATATATTCTATTTTTTAACTGTAAATAACTCATATGGCCATTTGGCCACAACATTGTCTGTGTGTTCTAGCATTTGCTAATGGATTTTTGTACATGTACTGTAAATAAACATGAACAAAGCGTTAGTGATGTCACCCATCAGTTACTGAAGGGGGCTTTAAAATCCCGTCAGTGGCAGTTGCCATGCTGGAAATGTTATCTCAACCTAAGTTTCAGTCAACTTAAGCTCTTGGTGAACTGGAGGTTTTTACACTTCCCCATTGGATTCACTTTTCAACACTGGAGGTTGCCACTTGGTTCTACAGTAGGCATATGTTGTTTTAAAGAGCCCATATTCTGCCCTTTTTGGGGTTCGTATATTTAATCTATGTTCCTACTTTTGTATGTTCACAATAGCTAAAGTCTGAAAAAAGTGTCTGTTTTCATGTACTGCTCCTCCTTGCTCCCTCTACGCTCTGAGTCCGTCAGCTACACTCTGTTGAGCCCACACTGTTAGACCCCACGTGGGCCAAGTCTGCTCTGATTGGTCTGCCGATCCGCTCTGTCGTTATTGGTCAGTTGCTCAGCACGCGTCTCGGAAATTTCCACATGAGCTGCAGGGCTTGCCACAACGAGCCAATGGGCTTAGATCAGTGATATCACACTGACAATGACATCACACTGACAATTTTTTATCGAGGGGGGCTAGAACCGAGCGTTACATGCAGCTAATGCTACTGCTAACAGGAGGACGGAGGAGAAGTCGTGTTTCCATGGACTTTGAATTTTTGCACATAGATGTGGAAAACACACTAAAGGGCATATAAAACCAGAAAAAGCATAATATGGGACCTTTAACTTTAAATATGGTTGGCTTCCTGTTCCTCCAATTTTTCCGATCTATTGTCTTTGTAATCACTGATTAATAGAGAAGTGGTTCAGCGCAATCTGTTTGCCAGATTACCTCTTGGATAACCTGTCCTATAAGATCACAGCATTTGAGATTTGCATACTGAGCAAAATGGCCACCATATGAACATGATGAATAGTACTTTTCAAACTAAACTGTGTGTATATGTGTGTGTTGTAGGTAACGTCCATGTTTCTTGGATGAATCCAGACGAGCTTTATGACACACGGAAGACCGTCTTGCCAAACATGCAGCTCGGGAACCTTTATATAGGTAAACTGTCCCTCTAAAATTTACCTCCTTTTAATAAACAAAGTTAGGCTAAGGACACAAGGCTCAGGGCACAGTAGTGTTTATATTCGCTGCCATGTTTGTGAGCAGTATAAGTAAGCAACATCCGCTTGGTGATGCTTTCCAGTCTGCTCACCCTCATTGGCTATTGTGGGTATTCAGTTAGTTAGAGGTAATCCGATCTGTTTGATATTTACGACAAGAGATCAGAGAAGTGCCCCCTTGATCACCAGCTGTAAAATACTCTTACTGACACCACTACCCATTAACCATAACTTTCTCTGTATGTTGGTGTGTCTGTATGTTTTCCGGTGCAGGATATTCAGTCACTCAGGCTTCTCGTCTTCTCTCTCAGGATGAAGAAACCATAGTAACAGGTAATGGGCTGCTTCAGTGTTGAAGAGGTTATCAGCTGATCGATTTATCACTTAAGTGATTGACTTATTGATTGTTGTGTTGACGAACAGGAGCTCCAAAAGACAATAAAGACGATGCTCGTGGCTCCGTGCTGCTGGTGGCCAAACATCCCAAGCAGCTGATGGTACAGCAGACTCTGCGGGGTGAACAGACCGGCTCGTACTTCGGTAATGCCGTGGCAACCAGCGACCTCAATAATGACGGGTAAAGAAGGGTTAGAAGGTCATCTGAGATCATATCCTGTGTCTTCTCCCTTTTGTTCATATGTCAAGTAATCACAAAAACAACACACAAAAACAACCCCCCATTTACTGCAAGTCATGGTCCTTTTTTTTTTTTCTTCTGCAGGTGGAACGACCTGCTGGTTGGCGCTCCTTTTTACTTCCAGCGTCAGCACGAGGCGGGTGGGGCTGTTTACGTTTACATGAACACAGGAGGTCGGTTTGATTCTGCTCCCAGTGTGGTGCTGAGAGGACCAGCCGGGTCTGCGTTTGGCATGGCTATTTGTGCAGCCGGAGATCTGAACCAAGATGGCTTTCAGGGTGAGGACCTTGTTGATACACTGATGATGATGATGATGATGATGTTTAAAGATGCTAAGATAAAGATCAGGCGTGACTTTTTTTGCTGTTTCAGACTTTGCAGTTGGCGCTCCTTTCCATGAATCAGGAAGTGTGATGATCTGGACTGGGAGCAAAGATGGGGTCTCTACAGAGCCGAGCCAGGTGTGACAGTAACCCCGTCTTTCTATGATATCAGTGGGTATGTGGTTCTCACCTGTAACCCTGCCCCTTCCTCCCTATCTGCAGGTGATCTGGGGCAACAAGGTGTCTTCGGGGTTCAGGACTTTCGGATACTCCCTCTCTGGAGGTGTGGATGTTGATGGGAACAAATATCCTGACCTGCTGGTGGGCTCTCTGGACAACACCGTTGTTCTGCTCAGGTATATTAATCCTTCATTATCCCACCTTATTCTACTATCATAGAAAACATTGGTTCCATTTTATAATCGTCCCAGTGACCATTTTTCCGTTGAAAAGACATTCTAAACTGGTTCAAAAGTGATGGTTAAAGAAAAAAGACATGTTGGAGTAGTAAAGAAGTGTTACCTGGATTGATTGACTCCACAGAACTCGTCCAGTGGTTCACCTCAATAAAACCCTCAGAGTTTCTCCAGAGAAAGTCGACCCCGAGACTTGTGACAACTGGTGAGACTCAAGCCTGTAACCTTCTAACATGTTAGCTGCTAACAGGTACGACGAGCTAACAGGCTGACTGACTGGTTGTGTGTTAATATTAGTATTCAGGTGAAGGTGTGCTTCACCTACATGTTCAGCACTGGAGAGAAGAGCGACAGAGACAACATCAGTGAGTAACCCTTAATCACTTAATCACTGGGAGGCCATTACAAATAAAGTGGGGTGTTGCATTAATGGCGAGCAGTATTACAGTAGATTTTTCAATGAGTACTTCTTGACGTTCTTTTCTGGCTTTATTGTAAAGAAAACACAATTGTGTTATTGTTATTAAATAGTAGTATTGCTTGGTTATTATATACAGTATTGTACTGTAATTCTGTGGCTTTAATGTTTGGCTTGTCTGGATCAAACACATACTAACACATTAACAAACATGCAGAGGAAGGTTCCTGTGTTCAGAGAGGTAAATTGAGTGTTTTTTTTCCCCCAATGGAGTCTGGTGGCTTTAAAGAGATTGATGTAACAGCCTTTTCTTGTAAAACAGAGCGTCTTTCTGTTCAGTGCACAGACTGCTGATTAGCTGCTGTCGCTAACAGATGGTCAGTTTATTAGGACATAATGCTAACGAGTCTGTTTATGGCCACAGTGATCATCATCAACCAGCTTCCTGTGTGTGTCTGTGTGCACACACTCAACTAATTGGCCTGATTGATTGACAGGACAAAGCTGTCAATTAGCGCCTGCTGTTAATCCACAAAGTGACACACACACGCACACACACACTCAAACACACACATACTCACACATATATGCATTCACACATCAGATGACATCACACTGTGTCCTTGTGTGTCCTCTTGTCCTTGTGTCTTGAGTGTGTTTTTCTGAATGATAAATCACATTACAGGAACTGATATTAAATCTGAGAAATAGACACACACACACACACACACACACACACACACACACACACACACACACACACGTGCAATGCACACTCACACACACACTCAGTATTCCTAAGGGAGCTATGTGTGTGTTCCAGTTGATTCTTATTAATTTGACCAACCATTGACAAGGTCCCCTTCAATCTGCCCACAAGCGCACACGCATACACGCACGTGCACACGCTCACAAATGATGCCTAGAATTCAAAGAACCCGCTCTTCCTTTATTTAATTTTTAACCATATTAACTACTTTTTTTTTTTTTTTTTTTACATTTTCCTATGCAAATATTCCGTATAAATTATACGTTTGACTGTTTAAAGAAAGTAGGATATGATTTTTGTCAGAAAGTACTACTTAGATGCAAATTCTGAGTGTTTGTGGACAATTGCATACCAGTACAGTTTATTTATTTATTTTTATTATTTATGTTTGCCTGCAGATTCTACTTTTGTATGGTTATGCATATTTGCTAATGTATATCTTAAGCTGTTCATGCGATGGGTACATCTGTCATGTATATGGGCAGACGTATTTAATTTAAGTTTTATTCATCTATTTGTTTATTCTCTCCTTTTTTATTGTACTTGTTTTTTTTAAAGTTTTTTTTTTATATAATATAAAGATATATATTATTTTATTTATCTTTTTATTTTTTACTAATGCTGACTAAACCTGTTTTATAAGTAATGTGGTTGGCTTATTATTATTGTCACTGGTACTGATGTTATGGCTGCAGTTATTAAGGCTATGTCCACAAAAGATCAAGGACTGTTATTGTACATTAACAACCAAGGACAGATGGGTGCAGGGTGATGACAGTTTGTTTTGTTTTTGGATTTTCTTGTCTGTTTGTTTTAAGTGTATGTTTGGTGGGCATTGTATGCCTATTTTGTCATGTCATGTTTTGAAAAAAAAACAAAAAACAATTGTTAATCACAAAAAAGAAAATACTACTTAGGCATCTATAGTGAAGCGTCAGCAAATAGATTAATAGCACCGGTTTGTCCACAGGGGGGCGACAGAATCAACACAAATCGGAAGTTTCCCTCAGATGTAACTTGGTGTTTGAAAATGTTGTAGCAATGAGTTAAAGACTTTATGCTAGCCTGCATGATTAATGGTGTCCTTCTTTAAATGTCTGTCTGTCTGTTTTCCGTCTCTCAGCTGTCAACTTCACTCTGACCGCTGACGTGACCAGCCTCAAGCCCCGCCTCCGTTTCAAAGACGGTGGGCTGAGCGTGTACTCTGGTTTCCTGTCGATGCCGAAGGAACAATGTAAAACCCTGGAAGTGGACCTTCTGGTGAGACTCAAAAACATACACAGCATTCACTTGAGCATTCTTAGTTAGTGATAGCTCCCCCTACAGACAGTCGTATTCATTACAACCGCATTTATGACGATGCGTAAAGATCAATAAAGTCGACAAAGTGTGAAAGGGTAACCTTCAGGCTCCAGTTGTTGAAGAGTTATCAGGTTAGATAAAAGCATGTGGATTAAAAATAAAACCTTGAAAATAGAAAAGAAACAAAAGAATCTGGAGTTAGATGCGATCAGGTAATCCACTTTTTGTCCAGATAAAATCAGCGGATGAATGATTTTCAGTATCTGCTAGTTTTACAAACAGGGAAAACATAACAAAAGCTAAAATTACATTTTAAACCACACGTAGCCATTGTCACCAATAAGAAGAAGGTAAAAAGTGCCAGAGAAAATGTCTCTGACAAAGTATGAGCCAGACTCTGATGTTTAATTAAAGGAAGTTTTGCCATGTAAGATAAGAAATGCTTATTTTTTAATTCAGAGCTTTAATCAGTCTGCTAATGACATTCACACACAGAGTTCACATCCTGCTTCTCAACTAAAGAAAAAAAACAGTAAACTAAGAATCAGTTTGACTTTACTGGACACAACTAGTTTATAGAACAAGAGGATTTCTCAGACTGGACTTTTAAAGAGCGTGGTCGACATTTTCAGTTGGTGTTGGTAAATCTAAAGCAGTCACCGGTTTAGGTACAGGCCACAATCTCTTAGATTTGCTCTCACGTCTTCACATAGTTCTTATCAGCACAAGTTTGGACCTCTGCCCACATTTTCCTCACTTGATTGCAGTTTTGAGGTATGTGGTTCTGTTTTGACTTGTCATGTAGAAGCCTCAAACTGTTGTTGACTGTATATCCTGTTTCCTTAACATTCCTGCTGGGCATTCTCATAATCCTCCCTCTGTTTTAGGCATTGTTCTAATTAACAAGCAGAGGCTTGAAATTTGCAGAGAGATTATGCCCCGCAGCCTGGTTTTTTGGGTTTATTTTCTGTTAAAATGGCGTATTCACTTTGTGTTCTGATGCTGAGAGCAGCTGGGAGAAAACAAAACATTGACAGCGACAGACAATAAGAAAAGTAGAAAAAGTTTGGCCAATGGAAAGTGTTGTTGAGTTTTTTGCTTTGGCTGTTTGTGTTCTGCAGAGTTCAATCCAAGACAAAGTGAAACCTCTGGTGTTCTCCTTGAACGCCTCTCTGTATGAGAAACTTCCAGAGAAAAGAAACCCTGTACAGGACCTTAAACACTTCCCAGTGCTGAGCCAGACACCTCAACCTATCAGATCACAGGTGAGGACCAATGCAAAAACCACAAAGCCTATTGAACACATACCCGAATCCACAGAGCAGAGGTCAAAACACAGCTAAATTATGGTAAAGCCAAACACAATACATATTAGAGTGAACACAACCCTTTGCAACTCTAACCCTAAAAGACACAGTCTATATAACATACAGCAGATGTAAGGAAAATCTAGAACTAACTAGAACCCTGGTAAAAATCCATAGAAACCATCAGAACCATTGTAGGAACGAGACAGAACCCAAGTCTAAACCATGCAGAATCAAGGTCAGGGCACATCAAAGGCCAGCTGAGAATCCACAGAAAACATCAGAACTCAGATCAGAACCCACATGACCTTTGAAATGATCCTTAAGTTGTGAATAAACAGAGCCCATCATATACTGTCAGAAAACAATTGTAAACAATCAGTTTAGAGCTAAGGTTACAAGTAATCATCTATCAGATCACTTCCCTGGTTATAACCATCCAGATCATAATAAAGCAAACATCTAAACCCACATTGGGACTTAAGAACCTATTTCACAAATGATAGGGACCATCCTTAAATCCAATACTGACTGACTGATTAGGGTAGAGTTAAAAAAAACTGAGTTTTGAATTGCAATGACAAGTAAAACTCCCTCACTTATTTAAACATGTCTTTACTGTTTTGTAATTCCTTCTTCTATCAGATCCACATCAAGAAAGCTTGTGGTTCTGATAACCGCTGCCATAGTAACCTACAGATGACCGCCCACTTCACAGATGAGAACCAGATACCTTTTCCCAAGTAAGTGAACAGCTACAAACTATACTGTGGGTCAAGTATTCAAAAACATCAGCTTAAAAGGATTCTTGTGTTTGCAAATATTTTTGGACCGATGAAGAGCTGGCTAAACACTGAAGCTTCTATGTCTATTACATGGCAATCTGTATGCACATTGAGGGGGCAGGGGTTGATGACGCTCTCCAATGTTTGGAATCTGGACCGCAGTACCAATTTTAATTGCTGAGTGTCAGAGTTACATACCTTACTGCGCTCTAATCTCTCTCAATTTTTCAAAAGTATCTCCTATATTGATCCCAGTTTTATAACGTTTCTGGTGGTGAAGCTGATTTAAAAAATACTGAGGCTTTTTATGTTGGGTAAAATCAGTTATATCTGAACCAGTTCGCTTGGCAACTTCCATCGCTTGCCGTAATAACTGGTCTCATATCTGGCAAACCAAGGGTCCTTAAAACAGTATATAATATTTCTGTATCTATGTCTGTGTGTTTCCAGGGAGAAGGACAGTCAGATGTGGAACTACAATGGCAGTATTAACCGATTGATCCTAGAGGTTAACGTCAGCAACACAGCGTCACCGGGGCGACTAGCAGAGGATGCTCATTATGTTTCTTTAAGTATAAGCATACCACGGTTCCTCATATACTCCGGGGTCCGAACAAAGGTATTGACATTAAAGGTCTTTGTCCTCTAACTTTAAGCAGACTGCATTGATGTACAGTTTAATCTGCATTGATGTATCCTAATATACCTTTAAGTAGAACATAAATAAGACTTAAGCTTTCTCTGAAGTACTTGACTGTAGACCTGAGACTTTCCCTGAAATACATGAGGAATTGAGACTGACTCAGATTTACCTGACTGATTGGCTCAAGACTTACCTTGAAGGACCTGACTGATGATCTTGAGAGTAACCCTGAAATACCTGAATGGTTGGTTTAAGTCTTACCTTAAATGACTTGACTGATTTGCTTGAAACCTACCCTACCAGACCTTATTGGTTGGTTTCAGAATGACCTTAAAGAGCATGAGAATGGTTGGCTAAAGACTTATCCTGGAGTATTTGACTGACTGACATGAGGCTTACCTAGAAGGACTTGACTGATTACCTTGAGTAATAGTACTACTACTACAGTCAGTCCTTTGTTTGTTTTTCCAGCAGCAAGGTGCCAAGGCAGTAGTGGAGTGTTCTGTTAAGGATACAGTTCTTGTTTGTGAGCTGGGAAATCCATTTAAAAGCAATCAGAAGGTAAATATTGTTCCTATTGATCTATAAGTGCTTCTACTTAGGAACTTCTAGTACTACTTTCTGTATAACTGTTTGTACTGTATCTGATACTTCTTTTCTCCTTGTATCACAGGTTAAGGTTTGGATTATTTTTCAGCCGTCTGAGATCAGTTTAGACACCAGAGAGATTCAGTCTGTGTTGCAGCTGTCCACGTATGAAACACACACACATACACACTTTTGTTAATGTTTCTCTTTGGACTGGTACAATAAATGTCTCTTTCTCTTCAGGCTCAGTGAGCAGTCAGATCTGTTTCCCGTCTCTGTCTCCATGTTGGTGGATTATTCACTACAGACGTCTCTTAATCTGTAAGTAAGAATATAGTTTATGCGGTTCAGTGTAAACCTTACACTCGATGACCTCATCTCTCTTTAATTGTTGATTTTGTCCTGATAGAATAAATCCGCCAGGCTTCACCTCCTTCAGTGGTAATGTGATCGGTGAGTCTGCAATGAAAACCACAGAGGATGTCGGCAGTCTGGTGCTTTTTACTTTGCAGGTATGTCTAGACTCAGTTTGACTATTTATAGACTGTTAACAGACCGTGGGTTAATCTATTACCCACTCTGATAGGTCCACATCAAAGGGAAGCCATTGGGTCACCTTGGTAACCTTGAGGTGGAGTTTGATTGGCCAATGGAGGTGTCCAACGGGAAGTGGCTGCTGTACATCGCAGAGATCCAAGTGAACGGTACATCACAGCCTCACTGTGCTCCGCCCGGCAACATAATCAACTCCCTCAACCTCAAGGTAACTAGTGAAACATTAGCTTCCCATTGGCTCACTCAAAGTCCTTGGCTTGCAAATTGCTGGACACAGGCTGATAATTATTTATTTTTCATTGCATGTTTGTCTCAGGAAATACATTTTTGGATGTTTTATTGGCTTCATTTGGTTTTATTTTACTCAAACCCCTTGCTGTTATGGTTTTGAATTCATGTGTTTTCTGCAAACCTTTGCTTAAAAATGAATGCTACTTTGTTTTATTGTCAGAGGAAACATTTCTGTTTTCTAAAACTGCTCACAAATGTAACCCTACTCTTGACTCACTGTTCTTCCCTGTTTGCTTAGCTGTCAAAGGAGGACCAGAAGGAGAGGAGGAGGCGGAGTCTGGAGGAGAAAGGGAATGAGACAAAGGACTCCAAGGGTGGAAAAACTCTTCCTGTCCTCCACCTGCAGGGACTGAAAAAGAAGTCCTACACTCTGGTACAAGCACACTCTTTCTGTAGTGTGGCTTCAGTTTTTTTTTGCATTACTGCTATTCATAAGTTACCTAAGCTTTGGTCACACCTCTTGTGTAAATTGTAACCTTTGTACTAGAGGCAGAAATTGTAAGTTATTTTACATCTGTCTATTTGAAGACTTTTACAAAGTTAGGATAGGCATTGATTTGTGACGACTCATTCAAACGTTACAACTTTGTAGTTGTGTCTGAGGATGATAACTTGAATTCTTGTTAAGAGTTTATGATGGATTTAGTTTTTGGTTGGGAAAATACATTTTGAAAATTGTAGTCCTTACAGGCATGTGGGTATTTTGTCTGTACAGGACTGTGTCCATGGGGCTAAATGTGTGAAGTTTACCTGTCCGTTGGGCAACATGGACAACTCAGCGACCCTGACTGTCAGAGCACGACTGTGGAACTCCACCATGATTGAGGTAGAAACAATTCTGTAGCCTCTTTTAGCTTGTAGTCTTGGTTTTGTTGCACATTTCCTACCTGGTTCAGTCACAGAGTTGTCTGCTGCCATTTGCTATTACAACCACTGTACACTATCTATAGTGGGGATGTAAGCCACTTAACAAGGCTAGACATAAACGGCAAACCCCTGTTAATTATCATGTTGTGTTGTAACTGCTGGATATGGAAGTAGGTAGCTGTATGCTATCATGTTAGCTATGATTACTTTGTATGCTGATATGTTTAGTTTAGTCTAGTTTCTGTTTTTTTTGTTGAAAGAGAAGTGAGGCAGAGAAACAAGTAAATACAAATAAATAAGCATGTGCATTTGAGGAAGAAACCCACTGTGGGTTAAATTAAAAAAATGGACTATGGACTATATTCGTGTCTGTTTGTCTGCTTGTTATTGGTGTTTTATTATCATTTCTTCTGTGTGTTTCAGGACTACAGTGACGCTAGGACTGTGTTGGTCCGAAGCCAGGCAACTTTGAAACTGCAGACTAGCAAACCCACCATCAGCATGGAGTCTCAAATCACAGAGGTTTTAAGCTGCTAAAATACTGCTAGCGCCCCCTTAGAGGCTGTAATGTTCTGACAGTCTGATCAAACACCCTAATGATGCATCTGTTGCGATCCACACCATTACAATGTTTTGTAGTTCCTATTTTCTCCTCCTTATTCAAGTGCGCTCTTCCTCTGCAGATTGAGATCACCATTTATCCAGACCAGGGGCAGCAGGTGGACTCCGGTGCCCCACTGTGGATAATGGTGGTGTCTGTCCTATCAGGAGTCTTACTACTGGCTCTGATCTGCCTGCTGCTTTGGAAGGTAACCAAGCTTGGTTGTATCATTAAGATGGAGTCCACCAGACATCAGCAGAAATCTTAACCATCTGTACACAATACCTCTCTCTTATCCTAGGATGTAGTTTCCAGGTCTACTAGGGACTACTGAAGTCTAATAATTATCATGTTTTTTCTGTGTAATCGCCAATACTATTTGTAATGTTATCACCCACTCCTGGTTGGTAAAGTTCCATTGTGTCGCCCCCTGCTGTTCAGTGTGGTTTCTTCAAGAGAGCCAGCACCAGAGAGCTGTACCAGCCAAAGACCCAGAAAGCCCACATGAAGAGCCAGCCGTCTGAGCATGAGAGGCTGGACCAGGAGCTCTGAGGCTGGGTTCACTGCTGCCAGAGAGCCCTGCTGTAAGGACCGGCTGACTCCTACCGACCACTACTGACTGTTTACTAACTGAATGTAACTCTTTCTTCTCAGTTACTGACTCATTCGGACTATGACAGACTGTTATTGATAGTGACTTTAATTTCATTTTTTTTTTTTGACAGATACTAAGCGTTTTTGATGATTCCTCCCTGGAGCTGTTTCTTACCAGTTTACTATCTGACTGTTACATACTGTGTTGTTAACTGACTGTTTCTGGAATACTACTGACTATTTACTGACTGGCTTTAGTTAACTGTTTCTGACATGTTACAGACTTGAGTCTGACTTGTGATGACTGGTCTTAACTTGCCAGTACTGGCTGATGTTTTCCTCTGCTTTCTACTGGAGGCTCTCTGGATAAAGCTTTTCACTTCCTTCCTTCTTTCCAGCTCCTATGACTCTTGCTTCCTTTGATTGACCAAGAACTCTGCTGATCTTTGTTATTCCTGTTTGTCAAATTTCCTCTGCTTTTACCTGACTGTTTTTTTTATTAATCATTTTTAATTCAGTGACTAATTGTATTTATTTAATCAGTATTTACCTGAATATGTAGATGTCCAATGATTTCTTCTTCTGTGGTTTCTGACTTTAATGAAAACAGGTCTCTCACCTTCAACATGATAGTAGCTTCTGTTCCATACTTCCATTTCAGCCTTGATGATGATGATAATTGTTTTTAAATTCCATGACTTTTATTGACAAAGGTCCAAATAAAAGAAAATAAAAGAAATGGATGCAAAACAATACGTCATATAAACTAATATACCTAAAATAAATTAACATTTATAAAGAGAGATAAATTTACCTTCAACCTATCCCTCTGTCCACTTCTTATTTATTTCGCCCTGTTAATGCATCCACTTCCTGTTTACTTCAACCCTGTTCTCTGTGTTGTCTGCAGTGTGGTTTCTTTGAGCGCCGGAGTACGTGGCGGACTACAGTGCTCCATCAGGGGAGGATTCTGGACAAAGACCAGCAGCAGCAGCAGTATACTGACGCTGATGGTTTCCTGATCCAAGACCAAGCATCGTCATCCAGAGGCAGGAAGTCCCCGAAACACTGGGTCACCTCCTGGACTGAGGCAAACTAAGGCTGCGTTCACACTGCAGCCAATGGTGATCTGAATCTGACCATATTTAAAAAGTGATGTAAACAGCCAAACAAAACAATCAGATCTGAGCAAAAAAAACTGAATTGAGAATTATGGCTTGCAGTGTGAACGCAGCCTCAGAGACCAGAGATATCCATGGCATTAGATTCTGAACTGGACCAATGTATTGTGAACCAGACTAAACCAGTTCCACACAGAACTGGGCCGAACCATACCAAAACATCCTGAATGGAACCAACACATCCTGACCATGATCGAGCCAGACTAACAAATCATGAACTACACCAAACCAGATCAGCACATCCAGAACCCTACCAAGTCATCCTGAACCAGACTGAAATGGAACAACTTATGCTAAACCAGACTGAGCCAGACTAACCCATCATAAACCCGAAAAAACAAAGACAAATACATCCTGTAACGGACCAAACTAGCCCAACACACCCTAAACCACACTGGGCCCAATCAACACATTCTGAACTGCACCAAGCCAGAGCATCTCATTATGTACTGGAACAAACCAGAAAATACTTTGATGACCAGGTCAATTCAGACCATTCCATCCTTGACCAGATCAAACCACAAGATCATCACATACTGAACCACACCAATCTCTCCTGGACCAAACCAAACCAGAAAGGGGCCTTCTGAATAGGACCAAACCAGACCAACTCATACAGAAAAAAAGAACAGAACAGTTTAGCCTTGACCCGACCAAATCAGAACTAATCCTTAACTAAGCCAAAAAAATCTGAAACTGGACCAACACATCCAAACCAGATGAACAAATCCTGAATCAGACCAAGTGAGATAAACAAATCCTACAAAGGACCAACACATCCTAAACCAGACCAAATCAGACCAACACATCCTGAGCTAGACCAAACAGTCTCTTCCATAATCAGACAAACAAATCCATAACCAAACCAACCAAACTAACTCGCCTAAAACTGCCTGAAGTACATCGAGAAATTCTCAACCAAACCAGGCCAAACTGAACCCAACACTGCCATTTTAATACCTGCCTTCTTGTGTGTATGCGTGTCTACTGCCCTACGAAAACCTTTCAAACTGTTTACAGATACGTTCTGTATTTAAACACAAAGATACAAGGTTTTCAAATGACAGTTCTGAACGTGTTTTTATGTGTATCTGTGAAAAGTATTTCCCAGCATCCTTGCTGCCTCTGAGGTAGGTCGGATATAAAGTACTGAAGATGCCAAAAACTAAGTAGTTCCTGTATTAAATGGTTTAAAAAAAAAATGCTGTCAGGAATTTGTGTGGTGTTGAACTCCAGTGCTGTAGGATCCAACAAAACAGCTTTAGCAAATAGAAATCTAACAGCCGGCTTGTAAATGATTGTTTTTGTGTCCTTTTTTTAGATGTTTTATATAATTGTAATAATTCAGTCCTTGAAAGCGGCACATGTTTGTGTGTAATATTATGTGGTGTGTCATCACTGTGGTGAACTGTTGTCCGTATGTTTCCTGTTTGTTGATGACATTAAAGTATTTTTTGATAGATAAATGGCCAGTTCTTGTCGTGATGCTTTCAGGGACAGTCTGATTCGTCTGTTGCAATCTGTCACCACATCTAATTTCCAGTTAAGTAACTGTTATGTTGGAAATAAGAGGTGTACATGTTGCTGCTGGATTCATCATTTTCATATTTTTTATATCGTAGGTATAATAAGTGACTTCAAAGGGATCATAGTATGTCCCGACCGATATTAGATTTTTGGGGACGATACCGATATCACATCAAGAGTTCAGTCAGATCAGCCAGAGGACATCAAACTGGAAAACCAGAAAAGATCTTATTGATGAAATAGAACCAGGTTTACCACATAGTTTTAATCTGTTGTGGCCCAAATGCCATTTTATTTAATTACCTTTTAGCTTCACCATATAATGACTCAGCTTATTCAAAGTACAACTGTGAAAACTCGACTAGTGAAGTATAACCTACAGCTTTAGAAACAAACAGCTTACGTTTCCTCCCTTTGAGCACAAAAATGACATTCTTTGTTAAATCAAATATTTGGTAAATGGTGCAGATGATCAACCTCTTTAGTTGAAATAATGAGAATTATACATATAATATAATAGAAATGCCAAAATACACTGGAGTACTACTGTGTTGGACCAGAATATAGTGGACATGGCCCCTAGGTGCAGCTGCTTAGATATCAAATGCCACATTCTCTGTCTAAAGAAGTTTAAATAGCCATGGAATCTCAGGGAAACCAGAGTACAATATGCATGTGTGTGTTTTATACTACCAGGTTATCATTGTTATATAACAGAAAAAAGTTGAACCCTGGACCCATTGAATGTATCCTGCATCCTCTATCCTGTTTCAGAGCTTCAGGGTGAGTCTGTTCTGACGGGTTTAAATGGGAACGGTTCTGTTTTCAGAGAAATGGATTTCACTATTTATGAGAGCCTCTTCAACAGACTAGCTTCGTCTCTGTACAATAAAGGAGCCTTCAGTCAGACAAAGATGGTAAGAAACAACAACGAACACAACCGTTTAATCAGCAGCCACAGCCAACATCAGTGTACAACTTTCACTGTAATTACTGCAGGCTTTAATTATAATATTTACCACCAGAAGTGTGTAATTACTGTATACATTTCAGCTCAACAGTGTTAAAGTTGAATTAAAATGTATAAACCTCTTCTTTCCTCCTCAAAAGGTGACCAGTGTACCTGCAATGTCTATTTTCAAAACTTTGCAGTTTTTCAGGGTAAGCACAAACACCAGAGTTTAAAATGTTATAAAATGTTTTGTGAGTTTGAAGGATTTTATGTTACTGAAAATCACTTCATGTTGCTGAGAAAAATGTAAAAATAGTTTTTTTGTTGCTGTAAATGGTTGTGTATGGCACCTACCCTGCAGCACAAGTTAAAGGCAATGAAAATAACTAAATAAATGATCAACTTTGTCACTGATGTTCTTGTTTGCTTTTGTTGCTTATATAAAGCTTATATGTTCTTTGAATTTCCCTCGAGATCAATAAAGTATTTATCTATCTATACTAAGAGATCACTTTCACTTTTGGCCTGTTTCATAACCAGCTAAAAACTCCTCGTGGTGGCTTTAAGGTGGGTGATAAAACACTGATTCTCCAGAAGAACTAAATAAGCAGCAACAGGGTCGGCTGCAGTCAATCAGCTAATCAGTGAATTATAATAGCCCATAATCAAATAAAAAAGAGCAGGTCTGTACAGTACTAACAAAACAGAACTGGTAAAACAAATTAGTCATATATAGACATCATTTCTACAAGATGGGATGCTTGGTTTTACTGGTACTGTTTTAGTTTTCTCTTTCTACAGTTTTAATTAATGCTGTGTTTTTATAGCAACCACTCGGGCTGATGAAAACTCTTTTCATCGAGGTGAAAGTCACAGAAGCGCCTAGCTTCAGCATCAGGCAGAGTGATGGAATCACTGTCAACGGCAGAGCCAGAGTGCGAGTGTTCACAATGAAGGCCAAAAACAAGATCAGGGCCGTCAAGAAACAGAGCAATCTCCTCTCTGTGTCAGCGGTAAACACACACAGCTTTCAGGATGCTGCAAAAAGAGTTTCGATGGGCGCAGGAGAAATGCGCTCATTACACACCACCACCCAATAGTTAGTAAGGACACGTCCCATGAACTGAGACATAAAGAGCGAGTCATGCAGTTTCACTGGATTAAAGCATTGACTGTTTGTGGAGGTGGATCAGAGCAGCAGACCAGGCTATCATGACTCTGCAGTTTGTCTGGTCTCCACATGGTTTAGGAAACACATGCCTGTAGGTACAGGTGCATAAGGTGTTGTTTGTTGAGTATGTTACATATAAGAGTTAAGATATTTATATGTTAAAATTATTGAGATGCAAATTCTGTTAGCCTGTTAAAGCCATTTTCCTGTATGTGTTAGCAACAAGCTAACAGACAGATATACGTCCCATCTGTGAGAAATTGTGCACCTTTATCGGCGGCTGGAACAATGCACCAGCGCCCCCACTGGGTCATTGGTTTCGCCTCTTCACAGTCTGAAAACCCGTTGCCTTCTTCTTTTGCCTTTATTAAAAATAATTAATTTGTTTTTTCTCCACCAGACATTTAAGGTTGCTATGGAGGTTGCTATAACAGGACAGAGTCTGACTTTTCATTCAAATGAAGTCCTGTAAGCGCACACACTCAAACACACACTGCAAACACCCAGAGTGCATACACAATCCCATCAGTTTTCATTCACTGCTTTTTTTTTTTTTTTTACCTTTTCAGCTGTACCATCCTCACCAAAACTGCCTTCAGAGATGCATTGGTAAGAGCCTGTCTTTCAGTGTATTTGTCTGTCTGTAATGACAGCCGTGATGATGTGTTCTTTCTATACAGCTGAGCGTTTTAAATGGTTTTCTGAAGAGCAAGATTGAGAAAACAATTTCTGGTAAGTACATCAACTGCACACCCACAGTGTCACATAGGACTTCTGAAACACATTCTAACAACTGATGGACACTCAACACTTTGCCTTATTGTTATCTATGAAATTCATTTGTGGCGCTTAAACCATGCCGTGCCCCTTGTGTTTTTATACATTTTTTCAAACTAAATATACATATTTTTAACAAGTTGTAACTTCATACCCTGGTAAGGTCTAAGGGTCTGAATAATAAGTGACTCAATCATAATCGAGGAGCCACATTTCAGTTTATTTCTCTTCATATACTTTGTCTGTAATTTAGTGTGCATCCCCTCCAGCTGGTGAGTAGGGCCCGACCGATTTGACATTTTTAGGGCCGGTACCGATATTGGGGAGAAAGAAATCTGCGTTAAAATAGCCGATACCGATATTTACTGAATGAGCCAATATCGGCTGATATTATCGGCCGATGAATCAGTCGAGCTCTAGTGGTGAGAACGCCAGTCTATAAGTTTGTGCTTGTTTGTGTGAATACTATTATTAAAAACAGCAAAACAAGACCAAGCTTAATGTCCAACTTTCAAAGGAGACATCTTTAGGGAGTAAGATGCTAACACGTATTTTAGTGTACATGATAGTGAATAAGGGACCAGGAATACATGATTTATTGGTAACAGAACAGGACTGACTTATCTGAAAAAGTTGACTTTTAAGGTGTTGAATAGAGGATGGGTCTGTGACAGAGGTGTTGATCATGTTAAGTGTTCATTATAACTAATGTGTATATGTGTGTGTGTGTGTTTTGTGTGTGAAGAAATGCAGATTCCTTTGTCCAAAGAAGTGGCATTCACTCCTGGAGAGATCGACTTCTTTGATGTGAGACTTAAAAAGAATATATATATATATATATATATTATGTGTTCACTCTTTGTTTACTGCCTTGTTATCACAGCTGGTTTTTTGTCGTTGGATGTGTGCAGGGCTTCATGACGGTCAGGGTGAGCCTGGAAGTTGCTGACGCCATAATGGAGAAGCTAGTGGGGAAGGTACACGAGAGACTTGGAAAAGTGCTGAAGCGTGTATGAAGTCTGGTTGAGATTATTATCATCATCCCTTTGTACTGATGCTTTTATTCAGCCTGAACAAACATGAAATGTAATTATTAGGGCCCGAAGTGCGTAGGACCCTCTTGGAATGCAAATGCAAATGATTATTATTTTTATCTTTATTCCGCCACTTTGTGGCCACTTTGTGGCCACTTTTGAGGGCCTGAACGTGCCCGAAAACTCAGCAAACTTTCCATGGTCATCAGGTTTGATATTTTGGTGGTTTCGTAAACAAATTTCGCAAAACGGCTCAGTGGCGCCCCCTTGAAATTTTCAAAATGGCCTCCCCATAGAGGGATTTTTCACGTACACTCACGAAAATTGGTACGCATATTAGGCCCAAAATCGCTCAAAATCACCGATTTCAGCCGTCCAATTTGAAGGATCTTGCCCGAGGGTGCTCATCCAATCGGCGCAAACTCAGTGTCAGTGTGTTCTACACAGGCTCAGCATATCTCGTTGTGCTCACGTTATTTCGTCAAAGGGCGTGGCCGTGGTGTGCGTTTGAACTTTTTTGTGCGTAAAAAAAACAACAACAATTAAATGCTTATATCTCAGCTATGCAGTGTTCAATCATATTACAATTTCTCATGATACGGGACACGCCCTGAACACATCCATGATTGACATTTTTTGATTAGTCACAGCGCCACCTGTTGACAACAGGAAGTTACTGCTTCTCAGTTAGCATTACCCATTGCTACACGGTAGCTCATTTCCCCCTCAAAATTAGTGTGGACCATGCTAACACCTTGGCCATACAACACTTTGAAGCTCAAACGCCTACGTCCAACGCTCTTGCCGTACGGATGCATCGTTCACCATCAAACAGGAAGTAGTTTTTTCACGGGCTTAACATAGTCGTACAGACCCGAAACTTCATACATATAATCCTGGTCCTAAAGTTAAACTTAAATCGTTTAAGTCATCGTTTAATGGCCCCTTCAAATTTTCAAAATGGCCTCCCCATAGAAGGTTTTTTGACGCACATTCATGAACATTGCTACGCGTATTAAGCTTGTCAGGACGGACATAAAATCCTCTTTCAGCATTTCAAAAAACCCAACAGGAAGTCCACAAATTTAAGTTGAATTTCACAATAATGAACCGATTTCAGCCTTCAGCCCGATTTCAGTGCCACCTGTTGACAACAGGAAGTTACTGCTTCTCAATTAGAACTAGCCATTGCTACACAGTAGCTCATTTCCCCCTAAAAATTGGTGTGGACCATGCTAAAACCTTGGCCATACAACCCTTTCAAAATCAAATGCCTACGTCTAACGCTGTCACCATACGGACGCGCTGTCGCCATAAAACAGGAAGTACTTTTTTCATGGGCTTAACATAGTCGTTCAGTCCCGAAACTTAATACATATGATCCTGGTGGTAAAGTCAAACATTTTATACCGTTTAAGTGAGTGGGTGTGGCTTATTGGCTCAGTGGCGCCCCCTACAATATTTCAAACATTCAGCCCCCGCAGCACATTGAACATACGGTGCTGAATTTTGCTATGCTTATCCATCTTGACAACACCTACAATAAATCCTCTTGCACCCATGCTCAATATCCAACAGAAAGTCCACAAATCACATCGCCATAAACAGGAAGTGGCTGTAACTCTCGCTAGCTAACGGCTAACTGGCTAAACTTAGAAAACCATTATGTTACATTAGTCAACCAAGCAATTTCACAGAATAGCTCGAGCTAACGGTTTACCAGTTAGCTAGCAGTCATTTCGTTAGCTAGCTTTCGTTAGCTAGCTATCGTTAACGTTTAACTTGTTGTCAAATGTTAGTGTGCCATCAGCCGACATAAATGTTATTATTTTCTGGACGGCGTCGCGGGCTCAATTTAAAAACTAGAGGGGATATTCATTTATTATATATACGAAATACTGCATCCATTGGTACCAAACATGACATACTATCATATCGGGAAGAGGGGTTAATAACGCTCTCAAGTCAAGGTAGTTTAAAATTTCTCATGCATGATACAGAGCCCGTCTAAAATTAAGGCAATGCTGCCATCTTGTGGTGACTATCCATGATTGAAATATTTTAATTTAGAGTGTGGTTCCAATTCGTTCCACAAGGAGGTGAAACCTCAAAGTGAGACAGCTTAGTGTGCTTGGTAGCAGAAGCAGGAAAGGAAACACACCTGTTGCTATTATTTCCCTGTTAGGCCTATTTACAGGTGAGTAAATGTCACAAATCACATACATGTTGTCTATGTATTCTTCTACAGCATGTGGAAGGTAACGCCATCCTTAAGTGTGTGTCAGGATGTGTTTTAAATTTGTTTTGAAGGTATTAAGGTACTTAAGCTATGATGCTCATGAGCGCTAGCTTAGCTCATCGCCACGCTCATCGCCACGCTCATCGCCACGCTCATCAACACGCTCATCAACACGCTCATATATGTCTGTCATGGCTTGTCCCTAGCTCACATGCTCTTTTGCTAGTTTTGTAAAGCTCCTGTATATCTCTTAAAGTACCCGTGGGTCCATGAAGACTGTTCGTTTTCATATTTTGTACTTACATTCATGTATAAAGTGTAGCGCTAACTCCGCTAGCTTCGCCGTTTCTCTATGGGATTTCACATGTTATTTGTTAGCATAATTCTAAGCGAGGATAAACTGGAAACCTGTTTGTAACTGTATTGCATTGATAGAAGGTCTTAAGTAGCAGAACCAAATTTATTTTTATATTATATTTGTGAAAAGAATAATAACACACTGAAACGTTTATTTTGTAGCGTTGAGAACTTTTGCATGTAATATAAGACAAGTATAAGTTTATGTATTTTTCTGTGCATATTGTGTTGAAATATGGATAAAATGCTGTTTTTGAAGAAAGAAAAGAAAACAGAAATACAGTTTAAGTAAAACTGAAATACATAAACATATGTATAAAATTAAAGACTGGCAGAAGCGAAAAATAAAGCTAGTCCAAAAGCGTTCATTCGTTCGACGCAAACTCAGTGTCAAGTGTGTTCAAAACATGTTCAACACATTCCGTTGTGCTCTGCACGTTATTTCGTCAAAGGGCGTGGCTATGGCGTGTGTTCAAAGTTTGATGTGCATTTTGGCAACTTACCAAAAAAGTAAATGGTTATATCTCTGCCATGCAGGGTTCAATCATATTAAAATTTGTCATACATGATACGGGGCCCGCTCTGAACGCATCCATGATTAAATTTTTTTTTCTTAGTCACAGCGCCACCTGTCGACAACAGGAAGTTACTGCTTCTCAGTTAGCATTACCCATTGCTACAGGGTAGCTCATTTCCCGCTCAAAATTGGTGTGGACCATTCAAACACCTTGGCCATACAACACTTTCAAGCTCAAACACCTACGTCCAACGCTCTCGCTATACGGATCCATCATTCGCCGTCAAACAGGAAGTGGTTGTAACTCTCATACTTTGTCTGATCTACTTCAAATTACACATGTATGATCAGGGTTGGCCTCTGAACACATAGACATAACGATAGTCAACTTTAACCATAGCGCCTCCTACTGCAAGGAATAAGTACTACACAATCCTCAATTTGCTCCATATTTCATAGCTGTCATGACAGTGCCAGCCTGAACTGCTCTACGTCAAAATATTCTGTGATCTTCATTACGCTGCCTATTTCAGCATACCATAGTACGACTTTTACTCAAATCGGACTGCACGGCCTGCTGCTTAGCCACGTTCCGCTGCTGCTGCACTCCCGCGGTCGCAACACACCCCGACATGCACAGGGGTGCGAGGGCCCTTCATCACCGCTTGCGGTTTTAATTGATATTGGATTGCTGTTTGTTCTTTGTTTTGCATCATTTTATACTGTAAAGGAGATTTTTGTCTCTCAATGAGATAAAACAAAGGTAAAACGAATAGAATTATATTTTAAATAAAATTATTTCCCACTCTTGTGGCCCTACTTGATGCTTTCTCTGCTAAAGAACTGTTTCAGCATCAAAGCGTCTCACGTTTTTATCCTGTGTAGAATCTATCCACAACTGTCTAAGCCTCCTCATAGTCTGAAAACCCGCTGCCTTCTTCTTTTGTCTTGTTTTTTCTCCACCAGATATTTAAGCATGCTATAAGAGGGCAGAGTCTGACTTTTCATTCAAATGAAGTCCTGTAAGCGCACACACTCAAACACACACTGTAAACACCCAGAGTGCATACACAATCCCATCAGTTTTCATTCACTGCTTATTTTATTTTTTTTATCTTTTCAGCTTTACCTTCGTCACCAAAACTGCCTTCATAGATGCATTGGTAAGAGCCTGTCTTTCAGTGTATCTGTCTGTCTGTAATGACAGCCGTGATGATGTGTTCTTTCTATACAGCTGAGCGTTTTAAATGGTTTTCTGAAGAGCAAGATTGAGAAAACAATTTCTGGTAAGTACATCAACTGCACACCCACAGTGTCACATAGGACTTCTGAAACACATTCTAACAACTGATGGACACTCAACACTTTGCCTTATTGTTATTCATGAAATTCATTTGTAGCGCTTAAACCATGCCGTGCCCCTTGTGTTTTTATACATTTTTTTCAAACTAAATATACATATTTTTAACAAGTTGTAACTTCATACCCTGGTAAGGTCTAAGGGTCTGAATAATAAGTGACTCAATCATAATCGAGGAGCCACATTTCAGTTTATTTCTCTTCATATACTTTGTCTGTAATTTAGTGTGCATCCCCTCCAGCTGGTGAGTAGGGCCCGAACGATTTGACATTTTTAGGGCCGGTACCGATATTGGGGAGAAAGAAATCTGCGTTAAAATAGCCGATACCGATATTCACTGAATGAGCCAATATCGGCTGATATTATCGGCCGATGAATCAGTCGAGCTCTAGTGGTGAGAACGCCAGTCTATAAGTTTGTGCTTGTTTGTGTGAATACTATTATTAAAAACAGCAAAACAAGACCAAGCTTAATGTCCAACTTTCAAAGGAGACATCTTTAGGGAGTAAGATGCTAACACGTATTTTAGTGTACATGATAGTGAATAAGGGACCAGGAATACATGATTTATTGGTAACAGAACAGGACTGACTTATCTGAAAAAGTTGACTTTTAAGGTGTTGAATAGAGGATGGGTCTGTGACAGAGGTGTTGATCATGTTAAGTGCTCATTATAACTAATGTGTATATGTGTGTGTGTGTGTTTTGTGTGTGTTGGCTGCTTTGCTAAAGAAATGTCCAAAGAAGTGGCATTCACTCCTGGAGAGATCGACTTCTGTAAGGTGAGTCTGATGCACTTTGGTAATTTTCCAGAGAGGAGCAGTCATCCAATTGATTTTGAGCTGAAAAAAATTCTACTTCCCATGTTTTTATAACACCACTATGTGTCCCTAGTCTGTCTACAACTCGCCCAATGATGAGAAATGTCCATCCTCTCCATCTTTTGCCTGCTCTATTTAAAAACAATATATATATATATATATATATATATATCTTGTACTGTCTATTCTGTTTCTAAATCTTATAAACAGTGTGTTTATTGTACATAGTATGCAGTGGTTATTTATCTTTTACATAATATATGATCATTATTTAACGTATATTAAGTAGTCTACCATTGTTATACTGTACATGTAATAGTTATTACATTAGTTGATATCTATCGTGCAGTACATTGTTATTTTATAACTAATATATGAGTCTATAATAATTGTGTATCTTATACAGTTTATTATTATTTTATTATTATGTGTTCACTCTTTGTTTACTGCCTTGTTATCACAGCTGGTTTTTTGTCGTTGGTTGTGTGCAGGGCTCCATAAGGGTCAGGGTGAGCCTGGAAGTTGCTGACGCCATAATGGAGAAGCTGGTGGAGAAGCTGGTGGGGAAGGTACACGAGAGACTTGGAAAAGTGCTGAAGCGTGTATGAAGTCTGGTTGAGATTATTATCATCATCCTTTTGTACTGACGCTTTTATTCAGCCTGAACAAACATGAGATGTAATTATTGATATTGGATTGCTGTTTGTTCTTTGTTTTGCATCGTTTTATACTGTAAAGGAGATTTTTGTATTTCAATGAGATAAAACAAATAGAATTATATTTTAAATAAAATGATTTCCCACTCTTGCGACCCTACTTGATGCTTTCTCTGCAAAAAAAACTGTTTCAGCATCAAAGCGTCTCACGTTTTTATCCTCTGTGTGGAATCTATCCACAGCTGTCTAAGAAACAACCAATCAGAACGCAGCTTTACTCATTAAGTGAAAGTATAGAAAACTAAAAATCCTCCACAGTAATTAAACAGATTTATTAAATAAATTAAGCTTTAATATGAATCTCTCACAGCGTTTCCCACAATGCACTGTTCTGGGTGTTTATGATACGGTCAGGTCCCACTCTTCTTCATCATCCTCCTCCTCTTCACCAGGAGTAAACTCGTTCACCTGAGAGCGACACCAGTTACCGACAGAGACTATTACCGCAGTGTGTTGGTGTGACTGGTGAACAGCTTACCTGCAGGACTCCCTCGGTGTCCTCAGGTAACAGCTGATCTGAGGTCCGCTTCACCTCCACCATCACTTTACCATCACCTGCAAAGACACACAAAACATATGATCACTCAACGCCTCCGTCTGCACAGCTGCATGCAGCAGCAGGAGTAGTAATAGCAGTTTGAGTAGCAGTCTTAGTCGGAGTATTTGAAGCAGTACTACCTAGTAGTATGAGTAATACTGCAGAGAAGGCCTGGACCAAAGCTCTCTCTCTGACGAGCCGGTGTAGTTTACAACGTCTCTGAAGGAAAACTTCTGGACCTGAAAACACACAAACAAAACAAAAAAAGCCTGTGAAATGATGGAGCGTGATAAGAGGTGACACTGACATCAAATTACAGAGAATAAATACATTCATCCTGCACTTTCCCTTTCTCTAGGGCCATATTATATTAGAGTTATATTCTCTAGTTAATCAGATTCTGTGATGCATCAATTTACGATTATCATTTATCACAGAATCGCTGTGTTGTGATATAATCGTTATCGTGGGCTATATATTGTGTATTGTATCATACCATGAGTTACCCTGCCATCCCACCCACATTGAGAACAGTCACAACTATATTGCAGCTTTCGTCTCCTCGAGTAATTTCAAAAACTAAAACCTCCAAACAGTGCAACATTTTTAAAAAGCTGCCAGAAAGAAGAAGGTACTATGTGCATGTGAAACCTGATATTTTACATGTAGATATAAAACACTTAATATCATGGAATCATTTGTATGTGAAGGTGAAGCTTTACTCACCTGTGCAGGTGAAGCGTTCCTCCACCACAGCTGATGCTCTGGTCGTCTGTCCGTGATGAGGGAAGGACAGCTGCAGCAAACAGCCAAACCTGAGCTTCCTCTCTGTGCCTCCACCCTCCTCCTCCTCCTCCTCCTTCACCTCACCTTCTTCTTCGTTGGTAAGCTCCTTCAACTGAGGAGTCAAACGAAGATGCTAACTCACCTGTGTAGAAAGGTGTACATGGATAAAGTGTGTGTTTGTGTGTGCGTTTCTCACTGTGATGATGTCAGAGGTCCACCCGTTGAATCCTAGGCAGTGATTGGCCAGATCCACGCAGCGGGCGTGGCTCAGAGGTCTGCTGCCGTTAGACAGAAACTGAGGCATCTGTTTGGAGCTCAGCCTCACCTGAACACACACAAACAGGTGATCAGCTGGTTACCATAGCAACGGCATGTCCTAATATCAATTTAGTGTCTCTTTCTTCAAACAGTAAGGAAAATTTCTTACGACAACCTGCAGGGGCAAAGGTCAAAATATGTTTGCACACATGAAACACCATAATCTATTTCTCCATATATAATCTAGGTTAATATATATCTGTAACCTCAGCGCACCATAACATACATTTAAAAAAAAGAGTGTTTCTGTGTCACGTTAGGAATTTTAGGACACTTTAACATACAAATGTGAAAGAAAATAGAATAAAAATAAAGCATATTATTCATTATTCAAGGCTATCTGGTTAAATTACATCAATTTTAATGTCAGTGAGCCCAATAAAAGAAAGCAATATTCCTGTGAGGTTTTTTTTTTTTTAGATCCTTGCACTCAACTCTTGTTGACACAACACTGCCCCCTTCTGCTCAACAACACAAACTACACTCATCTCTGTAAGCACACACACTGCAGCAAACATCTGGATGAATACAAATAATTTCCCCCCTTTAGGTCTACATTTTCAGATACTTCGTTAATAAAACACTACTGTATGGGTCAATTAGAAGCAATTAGAAGTAAAAGAAGAAGAAGGCCAAGAGGCAAGAGCAAAAATAGAAGCAGAACAATTACTAATACAGAATAAAAATACAAGAAAACAATAGTGGGTTTTCAAAGAAGAGCAATAACACCACAGTTTTAGACTACAGAAGAAGACCATGTGCTGAAAGCGTCTGAGGTAATGACCTTGAGGGGAGAGTCCTGGAACAACAAGCGTCCATCAGTCCGCCGTTGTGCCTTTGAAGCCTGAGCAGCAGAGTAGAACTTGATGAGGGCGTAGAACCCAGGAGGGCTAAGAGGAGCATTAGGACACACCTTCAACAGGTACAGAGGACCGAAGGAGGAGAACACACGATGCAACCTGTCCTGAAGAACACACACACACACACACCTTGTTCCTATCTGATGGAGAGGGCTTCTTAAAATGAGAAAACTTTCCAATAATCTGGTACGGGATGTAAACTGTAAGTACACAGATTTAACACTCATGTTAAGTAGTACAGAAATTCGGTACCAAGAAAAGACTGGCCCTGGGGCCCAGTGGTTAGTGCGCGCGCCCCATGTATGGAGGCTGTCGTCTCAAGCGGGGCGGCCCAGGTTCACATCCCACCTGTGGCTTCTTTCCCGCCATGTCATTCCCCGCTCTCTCTCGCCCTGATTTCCGACTCTATCCGCTGTCCTATCTCTCCATTAAAGGGACAAAAAGCCCAAAAATAAATCTTTGAAAAAAAAGAAAAGACTGGCCCAAACCTGACCCACCCAGATCTGCCCCTCAGGTGTGCTCTCTACAGGACCTGAACCCATGTGGACTCACATAGATATGAGCCTCGGTGTAAGAGGGCTGGATGTCCCACACAAACAGAGTCTTGTTGTTCTCCAGAGGAACCTGGAACTCCAGGATGTCCACCTCCATCCGTCCTGCAAACAGGCAGACAGAAGGATAGAAAGATTAAATGTCTGCACCAAACCCCCTTTTAAAAATATTTAAAAAAATGTTTTTCATTTGTCTACAGACACATTTAGTACACAAAACAATAAATGATACTTTTTATTATTCATGAGTGACTACTTAACAATTCGGCAGGGGAGTGACCTGTAAACATTTATTATGAAGTGTTAAAACTTAAAGTTGGTTTGTAGTAACCTGTGAGCAGCACTGACAGCGTTTATAAACCATAGACTGTAAATATTACATATATTTATATAAACCTACAGCCTGTGGTGTTAATGCATCTTAAAACACAGGCAGAAACGCTTTAACAAGAATACAGTTTGACATTGTTTTTGTTAACAACTTCATTTTAACTACTAAACAGAGTGTGAGGGACGAAGCTTTAAAATTGGTGTTTTTTTTAAATGTGGTTTGGCAGCTAACTGCAAAGTTAAACAAATGTAAAGTTGAAGCTATGGATAAATTCCAGTCCTCTGTACATTTCTCCGTTATTGTTTTTTTTTTGGCAAATGGTTAAAATAACTTTTACTCACAGTTTAAGTTTTCGCCTCCCCCCTGTAAATAAATACTGAAGGTTTGCCGCGCTTCCGCTGGAGGGCGGGTCCTCCTACAGCAACCAATGAGAAAGCGAAGGGGAGTGACGTAATCGCAGAATCTCTGTTTCTTTTATTAAATAGATTATTATTGATTTCTACATTTTCATTCGGCTGCTGATTGAATTCATCTTACTTTTGTAAATTTGCATTAAAAAAATATTCTATAAAAGTAAAAAAAAAAAAAAAATAGTAGACTTTTGTGTGAATGTGTGGAAAACAATATCACCAAAACAGGAATAAGAAGAACAACACTAGTAATACAATTATTAGTAAACTGGCAGTAAGCCAAGAGTGAATGAAACTACCTTTGGTCATTTATATTTTTTAAAAGCCGAATATATTTCAGGAGCAAATGTCCCTACATAAGTGCTACATAACATAAAGAAGTTAAAAGACACACAGGCAAAAACAATAACGTGTATCATATTCAGATCATATCAAATGAAACCTTAATGATCAGTTAACACAGTTTTAATGACAGTTTTGTGTCTCAGCTTTTGAACTGACGTATGCGTTAAACCCATAAATGATATAATCAATAAGCTCGATCTTACGTTTATTATTATCATATTGCAAACTTTTTGGATTTGCCCCAGGGATGACGTCACAGAGTCTCATCACCGGCGGCGGTTTCCTTGACGACCTGAAAATGAAAATGAAGAAACAGAAAAGGAAAACGAGGATAACGTCGGCTGCACGGAAGCTCGGAAATGCTGCCTTCAAAATAAAATAACACCATTAATAAACTAACGCTGGGCATGTTGTGTGATGTTTTCATTTAACAGATTTCTCTCTCAAAGACTCAGTTTTAGCTCCGCTCAGCTCTACACGTGAATATCTGGTATTCTGTTTTGAAAAACAACAGGCGTGTGCTTTTGTTTTTTTGAGCTTTTTGTGAAGAGAGACGCTGTGGATAATGAAAGTGAAGGGACTTCCACATGGTTAAATAAACCTCCCACATAAAAAAACAGGAGTTGTAGTTCTTTATATAAAAATAGAACAAGGTTTTTTATAAACAAAAATCATAAATTGTATCATAATTAAACACTGTTATAGACTCACCCAAAAATGACAAAAATCAATTCGTTTTTTATTCTTACTTCATTGCAATTTTTGTATACAGTTATCACTCACAACAGTTACCTCAGAATGCATTGCAACAATATTTTTTTGCATATCTATTAAACTATTAAAAAAAAGAACAAAAAAAAACCCATTTAAAGCAACACCAGATCAATTAATTAATTAGATCAAGTAATACCGTATTGGTCCGAATATAAGACGACCCTGATTATAAGACCACCCCCGTTTTTCAACACTCATATTTAGAAAAAAAAGATTTGCAGACCAGATCTTGTTTTTGTAAAGAACTTTTTTTAAAGAACTTCATTTTATTTGAAAATAACAATATTAAAAACACATTGAATTAAACACCTGTTGTATTAATAATTATAATAATAATTAAAATACCGTATTTATCGGAATAGGCCTACGGCACTTTTCAAAACAAAGTGTTTCACAAGGGCGAACTATGTACAGTATGATTCAACATTAAAATCGATTAACAATCAAACAATATTATCAACATGTTTTTAACATTTTGAAATAACAGAGGAAATACAGGCAACGTTTTTAACTAAACTACCGCTAAACTAAAACTCTCCAAACTTCTCCTCCGATGTCTCCTATTCCTCACACACGTCCTCCGCCCCGCTGTGTTCTCTCTCACTGTCATCACTCCCCTGCTCCTCCCAGAGCGCGTCATGTGTGTTGACATTTAAAGGGACAGGTGAACAATTAGAGCTGAGCTCTGAATACTAGACCCCGAATATAAGACGACCCGACTTTTTCGGACCTATTGTGTGTGTGTGTGTGTGTGTGTGTGTGTGTGTGTGTGTGTGTGTGTGTGTGTGTGTGTTTGTGTGTGTGTGTGTGTGTGTGTGTGTGTTTGTGTTTGTGTGTGTGAGTGTGTGTGAGTGTGTGTGTGTGTGTGTGTTTGTGTTTGTGTGTGTGAGTGTGTGTGGGTGTGTGTGTGTGTGTGTGTGTGAGTGTGTTCATGACAAAGTTTGGGACTTTCTGCTATTCACTCTTCATCTGTTTTCTCTCTCCTGTCTTGAATAAAAATCCTGAGATAGGCAGCATGTTCACACACAGCTCAGTCTGCAGCCGACCATCATCAAACTTATCTTCACCATCATCATGCCCAGTTTGACCAGCCTGTTCCTCGTCCTCTGCAGCGTCCTGACCCCCAACCTCTGCTGCGATTGGGTCAAACGCTTTGGTCACCTGAATGGCCAATCTTTGGATGCCATCGAGCACATGGTAAGTCCAACAGAACTGCACTGACTCCAGGTCCTGGATGGTCATCATATGGATAAACATGTGTCCTTATTTAATCTGAAAGATAAAACTCAATAGCCTACTTAAATATTAAAACAAAAATGGAAAGGTTCTCAAAATCATTTTTGCATCAATGTAGATTGTTTTTAAACTGTTTTTGCATTAATGTAGATTGTTTTTAAACTTTTTTTGCATTAATGTTTTTTTTTTGGAATTTTTTTTTGATACATTGCAAACTTAAGGACTTGGCGTTTTTTAAAAATATTTTTCCAAAAAATATATATAAAAATCAAGAAAATTCTTAATGCTTATAAATATACTGTATGTGAAAAGAAGAGAAAATATATGAGCACATACTCTATGTTGCATAAACTACAAACAAGAAAATTGTGAAAATCTGCAAATTTACTTATATGGGCTACATGGGAATACATTTGGCTAAATGCGGCCTTGTGTGTTATGTATATTGAAATTCAAATATTTAATGAAAAATTGGAATTGACCATTTTAGCACAAGAACATTAGGTTACCTAAGGCTGACATATGATGATGTAAATATGAAAAACTGTCTTTTCTTATTGTCCCAACATGGAAACCTGTGACGCTGCTTCAGTTTCCAGTGTTTTATAAAGTGTGTGATTTGGTAAAATAAAGTAATTTGTGTCTTTTTGTTTTCAGGGTGGTCCTTTGACTGAAGAAAAGGGTCCAGTTCTCTTTCCAAACAGCCTCTACAAGCGCATACGTAAGGCTGAGGTAATCCATCAATCTGTTCATTCAGAAAATGTTTACCCGCTGGTGGTTTTGTTCCTGTTGCCAATGACACACATAAAGCAGAGATATGACATCAGCTCTGTTGTCCAATCAGAAAGCTCAAAATTCACACCTCTCTCTCTCAGCTGGTTTTCATCAGAGACAGTTTGAAGCTGATTTCTGATCTCTATCGCCATGACAACCTCACCTCAGTGACATGGGATGTCAAAAAATTGGTAGAATTCCAGGCGATCATCCACAGACAGGTGGAGGAACTGAACACCTGTGTGAGTATGCAGATAGAAAATTAGTTCAACTTTAACTGCTGACATTTTTGATTCCTTTAACTGCAAGCGATTTAACTACTTCCTCTGCTGACATACTTATCATTTTACTGCTGACACTTAAATACTTTGCAAACACTTAAAATATTTTCACTGCTAAGATTTCAACCTCTTTAACTGCAGACACTTGAACTCCTTTCAAGGCTAACACTTTGATTCGTTATTTCATCTCCATTTGCTGCTAAAAACTCTTTACATTGCTAACACTTAAATTCTTTTTACTTCTAACATGTCAACATTTTCATGGCTTCATCGACTTCAAATTACCAACGCTTTATTTTAGAAGCTAACATGTCAACTTTAACTGCTAACCCTTCAACCGCGATAAAAGCTAATACTTGAACAAAATGCTGTTCCCGAACGATGTAGCCACTGAGAGGCTAAGGTTGGGCCTAATATCTTGTCTGATGCGCTTTCAAAAGAATACTGCAAAGCTAATGCAAAGTCCTACAGCTTGTCGAGTGTCCGCTTGAGGCTGGCTCCAGGAACACAGGAAGTTAAACAAAAAGACACAATGAATGTCATTTTGAGATTAAAAAATAAAATAAAGAAACAAAAAACAACTACAATGAGACTGAAAAACAAATTCCAAGTGCAACAACAATGAAGAGACAACAAACCATTTATTCAAACATCATCAAAGATACAGACAACAAGATCAAAGATACAGAAAACAACATCAAAGATACAGAAAACAACATCAAAGATACAAAAAACTACAGAAAAGATTCAGAAAACAACATCAAAAATACAGAAAACAACATCAAAGATACAGAAAATATGCAGAAAACAACATCAAAGCTACAGAAAACAGCATCAAAGATACAGAAAACAACATCAAAGATACAGAAAACAACATCAAAGATACAGAAAATATACAGAAAACATCATCAAAGATACAGAAAACAACATCAAAGATACAGAAAATATACAGAAAACATCATCAAAGATACAAAAAGTTACAGAAAGGATTCAGAAAACAACATCAAAAATACAGAAAACAAGATCAAAGATACAAAAAACTACAGAAAAGATTCAGAAAACAACATCAAAAATACAAAAAACAACATCAAAGATACAGAAAACAACATCAAAGATACAGAAAATATACAGAAAACAACATCAAAGATACAGAAAATATACAGAAAACATCATCAAAGATACAGAAAATATACAGAAAACAACGTCAAAGATACAGAAAATATACAGAAAACAACATCAAAGATACAGAAAATATACAGAAAACATCATCAAAGATACAGAAAATATACAGAAAACAACGTCAAAGATACAGAAAATATACAGAAAACAACATCAAAGATACAGAAAATATACAGAAAACAACGTCAAAGATACAGAAAATATACAGAAATATACAGAAAACAACATCAAAGATACAGAAAATATACAGAAAACAACGTCAAAGATACAGAAAATATACAGAAAACAACGTCAAAGATACAGAAAACAACATCAAAGATACAGAAAATATACAGAAAACAACATCAAAGATACAGAAAATATACAGAAAACAACGTCAAAGATACAGAAAACAACATCAAAGATACAGAAAATATACAGAAAACAACATCAAAGATACAGAAAATATACAGAAAACATCATCAAAGATACAGAAAATATACAGAAAATATACAGACAACAACATCAAAGATACAGAAAATATACAGAAAACAACATCAAAGATACAGAAAATATACAGAAAACATCATCAAAGATACAGAAAATATACAGAAAACAACGTCAAAGATACAGAAAACAACATCAAAGATACAGAAAATATACAGAAAACAACGTCAAAGATACAGAAAATATACAGAAAACAACGTCAAAGATACAGAAAACAACATCAAAGATACAGAAAATATACAGAAAACAATGTCAAAGATACAGAAAACAACATCAAAGATACAGAAAATATACAGAAAACAACGTCAAAGATACAGAAAATATACAGAAATATACAGAAAACAACATCAAAGATACAGAAAATATACAGAAAACAACGTCAAAGATACAGAAAATATACAGAAAACAACGTCAAAGATACAGAAAACAACATCAAAGATACAGAAAATATACAGAAAACAACATCAAAGATACAGAAAATATACAGAAAACAACGTCAAAGATACAGAAAATATACAGAAAACAACGTCAAAGATACAGAAAACAACATCAAAGATACAGAAAATATACAGAAAACAACATCAAAGATACAGAAAATATACAGAAAACATCATCAAAGATACAGAAAATATACAGAAAATATACAGACAACAACATCAAAGATACAGAAAATATAAAGAAAACATCATCAAAGATACAGAAAATATACAGAAAACATCATCAAAGATACAGAAAATATACAGAAAACAACATCAAAGATACAGAAAATATACAGAAAACATCATCAAAGATACAGAAAATATACAGAAAACAACATCAAAGATACAGAAAATATACAGAAAACAACATCAAAGATACAGAAAATATACAGAAAACATCATCAAAGATACAGAAAATATACAGAAAACAACGTCAAAGATACAGAAAACAACATCAAAGATACAGAAAATATACAGAAAACAACGTCAAAGATATAGAAAACAACATCAAAGATACAGAAAATATACAGAAAACAACGTCAAAGATACAGAAAATATACAGAAAACAACATCAAAGATACAGAAAATATACAGAAAACAACGTCAAAGATACAGAAAATATACAGAAAACAACGTCAAAGATACAGAAAACAACATCAAAGATACAGAAAATATACAGAAAACAACGTCAAAGATATAGAAAACAACATCAAAGATACAGAAAATATACAGAAAACAACGTCAAAGATACAGAAAATATACAGAAAACAACATCAAAGATACAGAAAATATACAGAAAACAACGTCAAAGATACAGAAAATATACAGAAAACAACGTCAAAGATACAGAAAACAACATCAAAGATACAGAAAATATACAGAAAACAACATCAAAGATACAGAAAATATACAGAAAACAACATCAAAGATACAGAAAATATACAGAAAACAACGTCAAAGATACAGAAAACAACATCAAAGATACAGAAAATATACAGAAAACAACGTCAAAGATAAAGAAAACAACATCAAAGATACAGAAAATATACAGAAAACAACATCAAAGATACAGAAAATATACAGAAAACATCATCAAAGATACAGAAAATATACAGACAACAACATCAAAGACAACAACATCAAAGATACAGAAAATATACAGAAAACATCATCAAAGATACAGAAAATATACAGAAAACAACATCAAAGATACAGAAAATATACAGAAAACAACATCAAAGATACAGAAAATATACAGAAAACAACATCAAAGATACAGAAAACAACATCAAAGATACAGAAAATATACAGAAAACAACATCAAAGATACAGAAAACATCATCAAAGATACAGAAAATATACAGAAAACAACATCAAAGATACAGAAAATATACAGAAAACAACATCAAAGATACAGAAAATATACAGAAAACAACATCAAAGATACAGAAAATATACAGAAAACAACGTCAAAGATACAGAAAACAACATCAAAGATACAGAAAATATACAGAAAACAACATCAAAGATACAGAAAATATACAGAAAACAACGTCAAAGATACAGAAAACAACATCAAAGATACAGAAAATATACAGAAAACAACGTCAAAGATAAAGAAAACAACATCAAAGATACAGAAAATATACAGAAAACAACATCAAAGATACAGAAAATATACAGAAAACATCATCAAAGATACAGAAAATATACAGACAACAACATCAAAGACAACAACATCAAAGATACAGAAAATATACAGAAAACATCATCAAAGATACAGAAAATATACAGAAAACATCATCAAAGATACAGAAAATATACAGAAAACATCATCAAAGATACAGAAAATATACAGAAAACAACATCAAAGATACAGAAAATATACAGAAAACATCATCAAAGATACAGAAAATATACAGAAAACATAATCAAAGATACAGAAAATATACAGAAAACAACATCAAAGATACAGAAATATACAGAAAACATCATCAAAGATACAGAAAATATACAGAAAACATAATCAAAGATACAGAAAATATACAGAAAACAACATCAAAGATACAGAAAATATACAGAAAACAACATCAAAGATACAGAAAATATATAGAAAACAACATCAAAGATACAGAAAATATACAGACAACAACATCAAAGATACAGAAAATATACAGAAAACATCATCAAAGATACAGAAAATATACAGAAAACAACATCAAAGATACAGAAAATATATAGAAAACAACATCAAAGATACAGAAAATATACAGACAACAACATCAAAGATACAGAAAATATACAGAAAACATCATCAAAGATACAGAAAATATACAGAAAACATAATCAAAGATACAGAAAATATACAGAAAACAACATCAAAGATACAGAAAATATATAGAAAACAACATCAAAGATACAGAAAATATATAGAAAACAACATCAAAGATACAGAAAATATACAGAAAACATCATCAAAGATACAGAAAATATACAGACAACAACATCAAAGATACAGAAAATATACAGAAAACATAATCAAAGATACAGAAAATATACAGAAAACAACATCAAAGATACAGAAAATATATAGAAAACAACATCAAAGATACAGAAAATATACAGACAACAACATCAAAGATACAGAAAATATACAGAAAACATCATCAAAGATACAGAAAATATACAGAAAACAACATCAAAGATACAGAAAATATACAGAAAACATCATCAAAGATACAAAAAATATACAGAAAACAACGTCAAAGATACAGAAAACAACATCAAAGATACAGAAAATATACAGAAAACAACATCAAAGATACAGAAAATATACAGAAAACAACATCAAAGATTTAGAAAATATACAGAAAACAACATCAAAGATACAGAAAACAACATCAAAGATACAGAAAATATACAGAAAACAACATCAAAGATACAGAAAATATACAGAAAACAACATCAAAGATACAGAAAATATACAGAAAACAACATCGAAGATTTAGAAAATATACAGAAAACAACATCAAAGATACAGAAAATATACAGAAAACAACATCAAAGATACAGAAAATATACAGAAAACAACGTCAAAGATACAGAAAACAACATCAAAGATACAGAAAATATACAGAAAACAACATCAAAGATACAGAAAATATACAGAAAACAACATCGAAGATTTAGAAAATATACAGAAAACAACATCAAAGATACAGAAAATATACAGAAAACAACATCAAAGATTCAGAAAATATACAGAAAACAACATCGAAGATTCAGAAAATATACAGAAAACAACGTCAAAGATACAGAAAACAACATCAAAGATACAGAAAATATACAGAAAACAACGTCAAAGATTCAGAAAATATACAGAAAACAACATCAAAGATTCAGAAAATATACAGAAAACATCATCAAAGATACAGAAAATATACAGAAAACAACATCAAAGATACAGAAAATATACAGAAAATATACAGACAACAACATCAAAGTATGGTGGCTGGGAAGTCCAAAATTAAGTGTGTAACAATTAGAAAACATAAGACCTAATTTATTTTGTTCCTTTTTGATTTTTACACTTTTTAAAACAAAATTGCAAAAACAAAACTCTTTGACCAAGGACAAAACTACTTAACATTTGAGAAAGCAGATTTACATGATGCAGAATCTTGCCCCAAAGGGAATGCACCAAATGTTGGAAGTGACCCTGAAGTTCATGAGGGAGCCGTCAATTAGATTGTTTTGGTGAAAAGACTCTGCAAAATGCTTTCGAAAGATGTTTATTGTGACAGAATGATGCCTTTAGACGAAAAGCAAAATTACGTTTCCGTCTCAGGCGGGACTAAAATGCCGGTCTGTGTTCTGCCACTTGTAAGGTCAGCACTAAGTGTTTTGCAGTTGCTAAATTTGTTATCTGAAAAGTAAATTTGTTTTGTCCTTGGCAAATGTGTTTTGCCTTTGTAATTTGTTTTTTTACAAAATGTAAATTTGTCTTAATGAAAGTGTTTAAAAATTTGTAATATTGTTTCACACTGTATCAAAAAATGAGGACCAAAAACAACGTCAAGGAAACATGAAGAGCTACACACTGTTGATTTTCATGTTTTTTTTAACTTTTTTTTTGGTTCTCTTTTGTACTTTAGTATCTTTGTATTGTTTTTAATTTATTTTCAAATATATGTTACTTCTTCTTCTTCTGCTTTGCTTTTGATATTATGATCTGTCTGTATATATATTATCATTATAAATCAACAAAGAGACTCCAAACAGCCTCAAATTGACGTAACACTTGATCATAGTGAAACAAAACTATAACAGAGAGACTGATTTTTATTTTTATGGCCTGTCACACATTTTTTGGTAATCTATTCATGGCTTCAGGACTGTTAAAGGTCGACACAGACACTTTATGTAGACTTTAAAGCATATTTGAAAATGTCAGCTTCATTGTCTTTATTTAATTATGTAACTATTAACAATGTACATTTAATTTTGTTTGACTATGATCTCTATTTCACCTTGAAATTTGTTCTCCATACCCCCTCCCACACATACACAAACGTGTGTGTGAGTTGGTGGAAAATGTGTAAAAGCTGCTGATAGTGCTTTACACAGAGCGACGAGTCTGCAGGAATGCAGGCTGTTTCGTAATTTTTCCTCAAAGCTGAAGTGAACTGAGGTGGAAAGTGAATAAAAGGGTGAATGAGCTGGACTTTCCTTCTTTGTTTGCATCATCCTCATATTCATCACATTTCCCTACAAACTGCAGCTGAGAGTCATTCAGAAATCAAATGTGGCAGTCGCAGAGAAAACCCTCTGAGAGGGCGTCGTGGTTTCCTTCCTCTTTTCAGATCCTCTATTCTTTCTTTTCTGTCTAAATGTAAACTGAAGCTGAACTTCCGGCCTCCTGTCGTCTCAAGTTTAACGCTGTCTCTGATTGCTCTTCACCGTAAACGTAATCTGGAGATTTCGGGGTTTAGACCGCATCCTGAGCCAGTCTGAATCTGTGACGACACAGATGGGTTTTTATTTCATTGATTCATACAGAAAATACAAAGTTGTGCTGAACAGAATCTTAAACTCTGCATCTCCCTTTTGAAAAGGGAGAAATTAATGATGCAGCTGAGTTATGTTTGAGTTTCCATCCTTTGTGACCTTAACCCCTTTAAGCACAGACTGCATTTAAATCATCTGCATCAAGGGTCAGGATGTCGATATGAGTGATGCATCTCCATCTGACACCTCACCCGAATCGCTTGAATCCCTTTGACATTTAGTTAAAGCTACTGTGTGGTGTTATAAAACTTGTTATGAAACAGTTTGGAAACAACACAGAGGCCTCCACATGAATAAAAACAGGAAAACCAGACTATCAGTGACAAGCTTGACTATAATTATTTTTAATGGTTGTAAACACTGCTGCGGGGTTGTTGTCAGACGAGACGATTAACAACACGCTTAAGAAAATGATTTTCTACTTTTTCCACATTAGATAATCACAATGAGTTATGTACTTGTACAGGAAAGGATCAGCAAGGAGATGCAAAGTACAGCTCCGTCCACAGGGGGCGCCAAAATCGATACAAAGCTAAAGTTCTTCATAAGGAACGAAAGGAGAATGTGATTTTTGACATTGACAAACTATCTAAACGTGTAAAGGAAAGGATCAGAAAAAGATATAAAAATAAAAGTACCACTTTGACCACAGGGGGCGCCAAAATCAACGCAGACTAGAAGTTCATCACAGGAGCTTTAAGTCAATTTTAAAGTTCTTAACCTCTCAAAAATGTCTATACCGTATTGGTCTGAATATAAGACGGCCTTTTTCCCCATCGAAATAGGTCCGGAAAAGTCGGGTCGTCTTATATTCGCGGTCTAGTATTCAGAGCGCAGCTCTAATTGTTCGCCTGTCCCTTTAAATGTCAACACACATGACGCGCTCTGGAGGAGCAGGGGAGCGATGACAGTGAGAGAGAACACAGCGGGGCGGAGGACGTGTGTGAGGAATAGGAGACATCGGAGGAGAAGTTTGGAGAGTTTTAGTTTAGCGGTAGTTTAGTTAAAAACGTTGCCTGTATTTCCTCTGTTATTTCAAAATGTTAAAAATATGTTGATAATATTGTTTGATTGTTAATCGATTTTGATGTTGAATCATACTGTACATAGTTCGCCCTTGTGAAACACTTTGTTTTGAAAAGTGCCGTAGGCCTATTCCGATAAATACGGTATGTTAATTATTATTATAATTATTAATACAACAGGTGTTTAATTCAATGTGTTTTTAATATTGTTATTTTCAAATAAAATGAAGTTCTTTAAAAAAAGTTCTTTACAAAAACAAGATCTGGTCTGCAAATCTTTTTTTTCTAAATATGAGTGTTGAAAAACGGGGGTCGTCTTATAATCAGGGTCGTCTTATATTCGGACCAATACGGTAATTACTACCCATTTATGTATAGCAGCTCTCGTAAAGTATAGAGGGTTTACAACCTCATACGAACTTAAATATTTAATTTTATATTCAATATTCACAAAGTGTCTCTTTGAATAGGAACTGGAAGGGAAATTTTATGTTCCTTTCCAGTCTTACAACCATCCAATGCCTTAGTTTGACGTCAACATTTTTCACAAATATGAATTGACTAATTCTTGCTTGGCAGCTAATCCATGACTCATTAACCAATGGTGATGCCTTCAGGAACAGTGCGGTAACGAGTTTTTAAAAAAAAAAACCCCGGCTGAGATAAACTCCTTAGCACAGAAACACTGAGTCAGGTAAAGTGTATTGATGCATGTCCACTTCAGACTCCTGTAGATTCAAGCTCATGCTTCTTAATAAGTCTTACTTTTTAAAACAGTTTTAATGTTATTCCTTTGATGGTCCAGACACAAGCTATTTAAACTTTGTTTGATAACAGAGAAGGTAGCTTAGCTGAACTTGAAAACAATTCCCCAATAATTGATGCAGCAATACGAAAAATGGCCTTCTCCCATTTGGTTTATTCTCTAAAATATCATATTTAAAACGATCCAGTTTGAGATCTGCTTGTTTGGCTTGAAATGTTTGCAGAGTAGAGAGACTACTCTGTTGCTTTCTATGTTGACCCAGCGACGGCGAGCCTACAGTGTGATGCAGGTCACAAATGTGAGTTTGAAATCTGTCACCTTTTATAAAACCAAGAGCTTTGAGCTAAATGACATCCACTGACTTCAAGAAGAAACAACTTCATGAGTGTAGATCATCTTATTGATCACTTAATTATGCAAACTCTGAGCAAATATACATCTTTATATTTCATTGAGCTCTGTTTTAAACTGATGTGTTCCCTTTTTATCTCTTTTTCCCGTGATAACAACACCGGTTATCCACTTCATTTTGACTTAATTACTGAAATGTCGGGATAACCAACGTTGTTGTCCTGAGATAACAAGATCTGAAGAAACCAGCCACAAATTATTTGTTATCACGAGACAACAGAGATTAATAAAATCTATGGATGTATCTCCAGATTAGAGTTGTGTATTTAATCGTAACAGAAAAGTCATAAATAATCTCCTACATCAGCATCTTTTGGTAAATGGATTTGAGCTTGTATAGCACTTTTCTAATCGTCTGATTACTCAAAGCACTTTTACACTGCAGGTCACACCTACACATTCACACACTGATGGTAGAGGCTGCTGGGTAAAGTGACCAGTAGAAGTAACTAATCCAATTCCTACACATTCATACACCGCTGATGAAGCAGAGGGAGCAATTTGGGGTTAAGTGTCTTGCCCAAGGACACATTGGAAATGTTGCTGCAGGAGCTTGGGATTGAACCCCCGACCTTCCACCTGGTGGACGATGACTTTACCAACTGAGCCACAGCCGCCTGCCTTCTGCATTATTATCTTATTTAGTCTTGCACATATTAGTCTTTGCTTATTTGTGTTTATTTTGTGTTTCTTGTTGTTATTTAATGTTATACCTTTGTACAAAGATAGCACAGTTCACCAAAGTCAAATTCCTTGTGTGTGTGTGTGTGTGTGTGTGTGTGTGTGTGTGTGTGTGTGTGTGTGTGTGTGTGTGTGTGTGTGTGTGTGTGTGTAAGCATAATAAAGCTGATTCTGAAGTAGTCTATGAACTCTCTGTCAACTTGTGAAAAATGTAATACATAAAGCATCTTAATATTTTAAAAATTATGTCATTAACAGTGATTTGTGTGTGTGTGTGTGTGTGTGTGTGTGTGTGTGGGTTACCCTTTTAAGAGAGAAACTGGGGTGCCCACTTTGAGGACGAGGACTAACCACTAGGCCACCAGAACCAAACAACCAAACAAGACCAAAAGGCTGACAAAGGATTTAAAGGGAGTTTCATGTTCATGTTTCATGTGGATTTTAAAACTGAACTTTCAGTTTTTATAGAAAAGGAAAATGAAGAACTTTTGTTTGACTTCCTATCGTCAATTGTTGGTGCAACATTCATAGTAATGCTGTCTGGCACTGTGTGTGTGTGTGTGTGTGTGTGTGTGTGTGTGTGTGTGTGTGTGTTTGTGTGTGTGTGTGATGGGATGTGGTTAGTGCAGAGGGTAGTGCGATGGGTGTTTGAAAGGGGAAACTTCCAAAATTCGTAGAAGTTTTTTTGTGTGTGTAGAGCTTTTTGCTTTGTTGACATCAGAATTTCAGTTTCTGTCTGTGCAGGATGAGGACTTATTTAAGCCACCAAGATGACAGAGCTGCTCATCAGAACCACAACAACCACCGAGATCAAGACCCACACCAGCACCTCCAGAAGCATCTCCAGGACCTCGAGGACTTCCAAGACTTTTGCAAGCAGACACGGGACGACGCTCGCTGTGAGTTCATTTTAATGTTTTTTTTTGTTTCAAGTTGTCATATATGATCAAAGACATGCTTAACACTAAACGGCTTGACTTTGTAATCAAGAATAAAATGTGTTCTATAATTAAAAATGAAACAGTTTATACAAGTTTACAGCTGATTAATCATAATAAAGCAAAACAGATGCATCAGCTGCTTTATTGATTATCTGTTGATTTAAGCTGTTTTTACTGAGAATAAAAACACTCAATGGTTACAGCTCCTCAGGTGTTTTTGATATTAGCTCTTTTTCTTTAGACGTTTGGAATATTTTGAATGTGTTTGTAATAGTTCAGAGGTTTGCACTGTTGCATTGTCACAGTTGAATATCCTCTTATTTATTTTTAAGACAATCCCGAAAGAAAATACTCATGACACGAATGCTTGAAATACATTGTCTTACTAACTTAAATAATTTCAACAAAGAAGCACTTTTAAATTTGGACTTTTACATGGTACAAAAATCTTCATAGAGGAGATGAGTTGCTGTTAATTGGAATCATTTGAATGTTTTTGTTTTCATTAACAGGATTGAATTGTAAGAAATGGTACCCTAATGAGCCAAAGTGAAACTGAGCCTAACAGGGCTAAACTGAGGTTTCACTTTGGCTCATTAGGGTACCATTTCTTACAATTCAACTATTTTTAATTAAAATTAATGGTTGATTAATGAAGAAAATTAACAACTGATTAGCTCAGAATGAAAATTAAATGAATTGCAGGTTGACAAAAATGATTTCAAAATGATCTCCAACAGAAAAGCACTGCTTTAACATTCATGCATAATGGATAAAAAGATCGTAATCATAACAGAATATTCAGAAATAGAACCACTTACTCTGTAAATATGACTTTAGGCTTTGACTTTAAGTAGTGTGTATCAGAACTTAAAAAAAATAAGAGTACTTCCTCATTCGCTGTCAGAGGTTTTTTGGTTTCAAAGATCCTAGCGTGCAGATGCATCACTCCCTTTTAGGTTTTCAGAATCTGAATAAACGTGGACTATTAATACCTCATCCTGTCAAACAGCAAACATCCATCATTTATTCTGTCTGACAATAAGAACCATTTTCTAAACAGTTCCCATTTTTCTGTATGAATCCTAATTTCTAAAATAGTAAAAAAATAAAAAAATAAACGTGACGTTTAAGCTCCATGACGAAGGCTCAGTGTCACCGTAAAGGGATTTCCAGGCGTCGAGGTTCTGCGTCTGCCGCGGTCTGAAGCCGAGCGTGTTGGAGCAGAACTGGAATTATTAGTCGGTTTGATGAAACCGTGACGGGGATGTCTGTTTGGTGGAATCACTGACCGATTTGACTCACAAGCAGCTTTTCAATTTGACTCGTCTTCACGAATGTTAGCTAGTCGACTGATGATGACTCAGCACAGTTGAGATGTCACTCTATTGTTTGGCTCTTGATGAAATGAAACTTAAACTCTGTGCTGCTTTCAATGTTTCCACCTGCGAACACTTTTATGACCTCCGTCGATTATCGGGAATGACGTCACCGTTTTTAACAAAGATTTACTGCCGGCAGGTTGAACATCAGTGGTCAGAGGTCAGAGGTCAGATGTCGCAAACAGTCGGCCAGTAGAAACGATCAAACATCCTTTCACTTCTTTAGTCATTCAAATGTTTTCTCCCATTGTTTTTAAAGTTTGGGGGTTTAAAAATGTGCAAAACGTGATACTTCTTAACAAATCAAAAAAAATAAATTCCAAAGGTTTATGACAAAGAACTTTAGTTTTTTTTCTTTGTCTTGTTCATAAATCAGTTAATTCCACCTGAAAGAATCTGCAGTGACTCACCTGGTCCAGGTGTCAGACTCTCTGTGGTTTGATGACTCACACAGGATCACTGATTCTGATTGGCTGATTGGTACTGAAGGGGTTCCAATCTTCCGTTCTTTGTTACCTGTACTCACCTGAGGATCTCACTGTATCTCAGTCCAGAACCAGAACAAGTTCCAGTGTCACCTGAAGAGTCAGAACCAGGACGTGTCGGCTGAATAAACAGGACCCCCAAAACCAGAACAACCAGAACCATGATGCTCTCCTCGGTCCTACTCGTGGTCCTGCAGCTCTGCAGCCTCCAGCTGATTGTGGTTTCCAGACCGACCTGCCGGCTGCAGGGTGACCTCGTCAAGTCCGCCCATGACCTGCTGAAGGACCTGGTACGACTATGACAACTGAGCTGCTTCACACCTTTGTTTAGTACAAGTGGTGGTTGGATATTTATGTTTATTAGCATTAGCTAATGTTAGCTTAGCATTAACTGTTAGTATATGAGCTGTTGATTAAAGTCGAACGATTCCCTGTTTGTCCTGTAGGGGGGAGCCTTTCCTGCCCGCTGCCTGCCATACAATGCAAACATCTTGTTTCCAAGATCCGCCCTCAGTTTCAACGTGGCCAATCACATGCAGGTAATCTCATCTGTGACCTTGTTCTAGCTTGTTCTAGCTTTTTGTGTTCGATCATTTGCTAGATTAAACTTGATGCTGGTTGAAATGCTGACTTCTCTGATTGGTTCCCCAGCAGTGTGACCAAGTTTTGAGTGTGGTGAACGAGTCTCTGTGGGAGGCGGGGAAAATATTTGAGGATCCCGAGGGACCTTTCCCGGCCACCTGGGACGAGCAGAAAGTTGCTCGCTTCCAAGGACTGCAGGACCGAATAGTCGAAGGGGCAAGCTGTGTAAGTACCAGTCTCTCTACACACCTGTCTGTACACCTGTCTGCTTGTGTCTGTCTGCAAGTCGGTTTGGAGGTAATCCTGCCTGTCTGTCTAAAAATCCTTATTCCTCTGAGCTGTCTGTCTACACACTTGCCTGTCTGAACACCTTTCAGTCTCCTACCTGTCTGTCTTTCCGTGCACATGTCTGTCTGTCACCTGTCTACTCGCCTACCTGACTGTACCTGTCTTTTGCACAACTGTGTATTTTTCCTGTTACGTGACTGTCTGTGTATTCTCTCTCTTTGATTTATCTGTGTGCTCACCTGTCTGTCTGAATACAAGTCAAGTTTAGTCAAATACCTTTTCATAATTTATTAATTGATGTTTTCTTTTCTCTCTCTCTCTCTCTCTCCGTCTCTCTCTCCTCTTCTGTAGTTGTCCGGCAGTTCTGACGTTTTAACCCCTTACTTCAGTAACGTGACAGAGATTCTGAAGCAGCAGGTAAACCGGCAAACACAAACTATGTGATTTTAAATCAACACAATCACTTAAATTTTTTAATTCCCGACATAAATAGAGAACAAATACCAAACGGGCTAACAATTCACATATTGCTGGCAAAGACATCTGCTAAAAAGTGCTAACCTTAATGCTAAAATGTCACGCTGGAAACTTTTTTTATTTCTGCAGTAATGTTGGACATTTTATCATGGGGCTCTATACGGAGTGACGTGCTCCGTATAAGTGGTCACCTGAGGAACTGCAGATTTTTGCACTTCAGCACTTCTGAAGTTTTTGAGGCTTCTGCTTGAAATAAACAGATTCATGGTTGCTGTTCTTCTCAGGTGTTTCTTTTTTGAACTTTAAACTGTGTTTCCAGATCAGATTGAACAAATTAACCTCACTTACAGCCCTATGTTTTAAGTGAGTGTAGAAGGTACTGTTACTTTCTGTGCAGCGAGGAGACAATGAGAAGAACATTATCGATCAGATTTAACCCTCTCTGCAGTCTATCAGGTAGAGCTTCTTCTTCCTGTTTGGGCAGAGGTGTGAAAAGCCTTTTTCTCTTTGTCAATCAGGAAAGTGCTGCTTGTGGTTGGAAGGCTCTGAGGAGAGATCTGGTTCGATTCCTGAAGTTCACCCTGCAGACACACCACACCTGTTTCATCTGGAGATCTGCCAAAAGATTATAGAGGCCAATGTTCGAGGCCACACCCACTGTGATGAAGCTTATTTATCATGATGATTGAAAGTATTAATTTATTGAACTATTTATCTAAATATTTATTTATTTATTTATATATTTTTTATAATAATTATTCTTTTATTTAATTATTTGGTATTTATTTTTTTAAACCTACATGTCTTTTACCTTTTTCTAAGATTGTATCTCTGTTTATCACTGTTTCAATTAAAGCATTAAGAAACTGAAATAGTTTGTATTCTCCATTCATACTGGTCCTACAGCTGCTATGTGCTGCTACGTGCTACGTACTGCGGGTGAGCGTATTGCATCATTTCCTGTTCTCCGCTGTACTGTGTTGTTCAGTGCTGATCGTTAGCGCTAAAAGCTTAATTGTTATTTCTGCCTAGTTTCTTACGACTTACGACTGTTGTTTCCAACACACTGTGCGTTCAGACAAACAGAAGTAATCGAAAAGCACTCTTTCTCTCTAGCGACAAACCTGCTTAACAGTTTTGTTTATTTTAGCTACCTACTCTTAGCCTAGCTTAGCAGTTAGCTTTATTTTCAATGGCTTCTTTTTCTGTCTCTCCCTCTCCTGCTCTACGTGTCAGATGTTAAGTTACTCCTCGTCCTCCTTTAGTGATAATGATACATGTAAGAAATGTAGTTTATTTTTAGCTTTGGAGGCGAGGGTGTCTCAAGGTCAAGGTCAAGGTTTCTTTATTCATCTCCCTAGGGAGAAATTTGTCTCGGATGCTAGGAAATGGACAATACATCAAAAACAATATAAAAACACTAATTACAAATGTGCAAAAAAGTCAGAGCCATCGTATGCAGCAGTAGTTAGCCAGCCACCTGTAGCCGGTGCGGGCCGACATAGCTTGGCTTCCCCCGCGGTAGCTCCCGAGCAGCCGGGAGGCGGTGGCTGGGTTACTGACTAGGGAAGAATAGTTGAAAATCGAAGCACATGGTTCCCCACCAACCACTTCACGTTTCAAACAAATTTTCCCCACTCAGCGACACACCCACTGAGAATAATACTCTGATTATTGGAGACTCCATAGTCCAAAACGTGAAGCTAGCAAAGTCAGCGGGCATAGTTAGGTGTATACCTGGGGCCAGGGGGGGGCGACATCGCATCTCATTTAAAGTTGCTGACAAAGGCTAAAGGTAGATTTGATACAATCGTAATTCATGTCAGCACTAATGACTCCTGACTACGCCAGTCAGAAGTCACGAAGGTTAATGTGGAGTCGGTGTGTACTTTTGCTAAGACGATGTCGGACTCCGTAGTGTTCTCTGGACCCCTCCCAAATCAGACCAGTGATGACATGTATAGCCGCATGTCATCACTCAACCGCTGGCTGTCGAGGTGGTGTCCAGCAAACGATGTGAGCTTCATAGATAACTGGCAGTCTTTTTGGGGAAAACCTGGTCTGCTAGCTAGAGACAGCATCCATCCCACTTTGGACGGTGCAGCTCTATTATCTAGAAACATAGCAGAGGTTATTAGTCCAAAACCTTGACAACAACACAGAGTTCAGACCAGGAGGCAGAGCTTAGAGCTGCGCCTCCCTTAGATCTGTCTCCCAGTCACTATAGCTGTAATTCTGAATCTAACTGTAGTTATATTATAGGTACTGTGTCTGTACCCCGGCCCAGACCCGTTTTTTGTAAGTCATCCAAACGTAGAAAAAAAAGGCGTAAATCGTCAAAATCTCATCTCAAAATCTCAAAACTATGAATACGATTTTGCAAAACAAATCAGAAAATTCACTGCAGACTTTTGAACATTAGGTCCTTAGCATCCAAATCTCTTTTCGTGAATGATCTGATATCAGATCAGCATATTGATTTACTATGTTGAACTGAAACCTGGCTGTGTCAAGATGAATATGTTAGTTTAAATGAATCCACTCCTCCCAGTCATTTTACAATGCTACAATTACAATGTTACAATTCACTTAGCAGACGCTTTTATCCAAAGTGATGTGCACTGAGAGAGCAAGTACAACCCTAATCCAGTCATACACCGCCACCGAAGCAACGGGAGCAATGTGGAGTTAAGCATCTTGCCCAAGGACACATCGGACATGTTGCTCAGCTGGGGATCGAGAGGTGACGACTCTACCAACTGAGCCACAGCCGCCCATTTTAGTACTCATATACCTCGAGATACTGGACGAGGTGGTGGAGTAGCAACTATTTTTAGTCTTCTAGTTAACCGTCGACCAAAGCTGAATTTTTCTTCTTTTGAAAACCTTGTTCTTATTGTTTCACATCCAGTCTCAAGAACCTTTCAGTCAGTTCTAGTTGTAGTTTACCGCCATCCTGACCCATATTCTGAATTTCTATCTGAGTTTGCAGAATTTTTATCATCATTATATTCTACTGGTTTCATCCAGGGTGTAAACGAACCTACTTATCGTTTTAACCACACCCTGGATCTTGTTTTAGCTTATGGCATTGAAATCCAAAAGCTTACAGTTTTCCTAGAAAATCCTCTTCTATCAGACCATTTCCTTATTACTTTTGACTTTGTCTTAGTAGAATTATCTCTGCTTTATAAAAATGTGCTCTCTAGAAGTTTATCTGATAGTGCTGTAGCTAGATTTAAGGAAGCTATTTCAGCTGCTTTTGATTCAGTACCGTGTTTCAACCCAGTTGGAAACTCTTATGATAGCTTTAGTCCCTCTCAGCTAGATCAGTTTGTTGATAGTGCAGTAGATTCGCTGAGAGTTACTCTTGATTCAATTGCTCCCCTAAAACAGAAGGTTAGAGACTAGCTCCATGGTTCAACTCAGAAACCCGTACTCTAAAACAAACATCACAAAATTTTGAAAGAATATGGCGCTCTACCAAAATGGTAGAATCTTGTTTTTTCTGGCAGGTTAGTCATAATAAATATATGAAGGCTCGAGCTGCCTACTACTCCTTTTTGAAAACAAAAGCAATCCTAGATACCTTTTCAGCACTGTAGCCAGGCTGACAGAGCGTCATAGCTCCATTGAGCCTTGTATTCCTTTAGCCCTCAGCAGTAATGATTTCCTGAGCTTTTTCAACAGCAAAGTTCTAGAAACAGTTCCAGGACCTGATATTAATCTCGACTGTTTTTCGCCAATCAACCTTTCAGAGCTAAATTCAATTATTTCTGTGTCGAAACAGTCAACCTGTCTTTTAGACCCAATCCCAACCAAGCTGTTTGAGGAAGTCTTTCCCTTAGTTAGCAACTCTATATTAGATATGATCAATATGTCTTTACTGGCAGGCTATGTACCACAGTCATTTAAAGTAGTGGTAATCAAACCTCTACTTAAAAAACCTACTCTAGATTCAGGAACTCTAGCTAACTATAGGCCTATATCCAACCTTCCCTTTATCTCAAAGATCCTGGAGAAAGTAGTAGCTAATCAGCTGTGTGACTTTCTCCATGACAACAGTTTATTTGAGGAGTTTCTGTCAGGATTTAGAGTCCACCATAGCACTGAGACTGCACTAGTTAAAGTTACAAACGATCTACTTCTAGCTTCAGACAGGGGACTTCTCTCTGTGCTCGTCTTGTTAGATCTTAGTGCTGCTTTTGACACCATTGACCATCAGATCCTATTATACAGATTAGAACATTTACTTGGAATTACAGGGACTGCTTTAAGTTGGTTTGAATCCTACTTATCAGGCCGATCTCAGTTTGTACATGTTAATGATGAGTCCTCTATGCACACCAAAGTTAGCCATGGGGTGCCACAAGGTTCAGTGCTTGGACCAATTCTCTTTACATTATATATGCTTCCTCTGGGAAATATTACGAGGAAACACTCCATACAGTTTCATTGTTATGCAGATGATACTCAGCTTTATGTATCAATGAAGCCCGATGGCGCCAGTCGGTTATGTAAGCTAGAAACATACCTTAAGGACGTTAGGACCTGGATGACCAGAAATCTTTTGCTACTTAACTCAGACAAGACTGAAGTTATTGTGCTTGACCCTAAAAACCTCAGAGAGACTTTTTCTAGTGATGTGACTCTCCTTAATGACATCAGCCTGGCATCTAGCACCACTGTTAGGAATCTAGGAATTCTATTTGATCAAGATATGTCCTTTACCTCTCACATCAGGCAAATTTCAAGAACAGCCTATTTTCACCTTCGTAATATATCCAAGATCAGGAATATCCTGTCGCAAAGTGATGCAGAAAAACTAGTTCATGCATTTGTTACCTCCAGGTAGGATTATTGTAATTCTCTTTTGTCAGGGTGCTCTGGTAAGTCTCTAAAGACTCTTCTACTAGTCCAGAACGCTGCAGCTCGTGTACTGACCAGAACTAGGAAAAGGGACCACACTAGACTGCTCCCTATACAGTCTAGAATAGAATTCAAGATCCTTCTTCTCACTTACAAAGCTCTAAATGGCCAGGCACCATCTTATCTTAAAGAGCTACTAGTGCCGTACTACCCTTCGAGAACATTACGGTCCCAGAATGCAGGCCTGCTAGTGGTACCTATCAGTCTCTAAGTGTACTATGGGAGGTAAAGCCTTCAGTTATCAGGCTCATCTCCTCTGGAATCCTCTTCCAGCCGGGGTCTGGGAGGCAGACACAGTCTGTATTTTTAAGAATAGACTTAAAACTTTCCTTTTTGATAAATCTTATAGTTAGGGCTGATGCTGGTGTAGACCAGCTCCTAGTTATGCTGCTATAGGCTTAGACTACCGGGGGAACTGGCACCTTGAGCTCCTCTCTCTCTCTCTCTCTCTCTCTCTCTCATATTACTGCATGTATCTATTTGTAAATCTCAGTCACTAACCACCTACTTTCCTGTGAGCTCTTGAGCTCCCTTAGGCTCCTCGAGATCGTTGGTTGACGGCCTGCCAGAACAACCTTTTACCTGCTTTTTGTAAAGTGTCTCGAGATAACACTTATGAGTTGACGCTATACAAATAAAAATTGATTGATTGTTTGATATTAACACACACACACACACACACACACACACACACACACACACACACACACACACACACACACACACACAGTTAACATGCTGACTCAGCTCTGCTTGACTCACTCGTGTGAATCTGATGTATTTATGATCATTTAGAAAGATTCATTGTTAGAAATGATCAGTCAGACTGGAACCTGGGGGGGATTGTCAGTGTGACTGGTAAACATAGTAATCACTCTGAGTTTCACACACCATAGGACGATACTCGACAAATACACCAACTTCAAATCCTGGTGTTTTTCACCCTTGGCCCTATGTTTAAATGAATATGTTCCAAGGTGTATCTAAGATCTATTCTGGTTACAGGAGGAGTGAATGATCGCATTACATTTAAGTGTAAAGTTCAAGGAATAAAGCCTGGTCCACGCATAGGCGGGCAGTTTTCTCGACCACAAGTTCTCAAAAACATCTTCGTCCATATTAAAACACTGTTACGGCTGTCATGAGCATGCCAAGTCAAAAACGAAGACCTTGACATGCAAAACTTTTCCTGCCATTCTTCTGAATGTCCATTTCCTTTTCAAAGTTGTCCATTCAGGCGCCTCTGCTTGTCGACATAGTGGGAGAGCAACTGTGTATGTATCTGTGCGCATGTAAAGAGTCCAGTTAGCAATGTGAAAAAGCTAAGTTTTCAAAAATACCTGCTTGTGGACCAGGCTTTAGTTTGAGAGATAAAACTATACTTGGTGTCCATTATCAGTTGATGAGAGTTTTGGGGTCCAGGATTCACTATTCCTTCTTAATTTTCTGATCTGGCAATACTACCACCGAACGTCCCTGACGCCAAGCCACATCCATCGAAATGTGTCGTCCCCTCAACCACCTCCATTCTCATTCATGCACGGCCTGCTCCGACCTCCACCTCAGCGGAAAGGAAGTGTGGACAACAGAAATGCGAGGAATACAAAGGAGGAATCCTTCCTGCATATTATCCCATCTGCTCTTTTGTAAAGCGTCTCCAGATAACACTTGTTATGAAGAGCCACTATACAAATAAAGATTAATTGACTGGGAAAATACTGACATCTTTAAAAGTTGTCTTTCATTTTGTAGTACTGATATTTTGATTGATAGTTATCCCATTCATGCTGGCAAAAACTGGATATTTTAATCAGAAAAACAATAAAATAGATTTTGTCCAATCCAGTACCCGGTCAGATTAATTTTGAGAAGCGTGGCCCTGGTTGTATTAGACATTAAACATCTTCCCGCTGTTTAAGATATGTTTGTCACAGCTATTGAAGAAAATAATCAGAATCACTGTCCATGTTTGTCACATCTCTGACTGTTAGAGTCAAACCAGGTCAGATGTCCCTCTTCCTCCAGACACATTCAGACTCTAAACAAAGTGATGAACACTTTAAGCTCCAGATTTAACTTCGATTCAGTCTGACTCAGTGATTCAACTGTTAATCCACAAATACCTAGAAGATAAATCTGTCATTCATTCAAAAATGGAGACAGAGCTCATTAAGTACTACCCACACCTGAGGGGAAACACTTCATGCCCTGCATTGGCTTTGTATTTAAAAAATGAGTCTCCGTGTTATTTTGGTCTGCTAGCAAACAACAGAAAAATTATTGTCTGACTTTTAATGTTATCTAACGTTTTAACCTGGCTTCAGGCATTTAGTCAGTGTTTCAGTATTTGGCTGCATTAGAACTGTTTCCCCTCAGGTGAGTTCACAGTACGACTTGTTGTTTCCTGTCTCCATGGCGCCAAAATAAACTAAACAATTCATTCATTGTGAGTTCACTTAAATCTGCGAAAGCTGTTTCTTCTTGACTTTATGTTTCTAATAAAGACTCAGTCATATACTAATCTGCTTATCAATCACTTAACCCAAGTATTCCAGCTCTAGGTTTGTTTTTAAAGTTCAGTTTGTTGTTGGTGAGGATTTATTTCACACAGAACATTTTATATTATTTCAAGATATTTCAGTGACTGTAATGAATAAATCAAGAGCTATCAAAGAGTCAAACTCACAGAGTGTTGTGCTTTTGTCTCATTTTGTCAAGCAGTTAATAAAGTTCAGTTTAGTCCTCCAACCAGCAGGGGGTTTATTGATTCGCTCCGGTCTTGAAAAATGAAGATACTGCAAAATCCTGCAGTTCGTCGAGTGTCCACTAGAGGCTGGCTCCAGGAACACCGGAAGTCACATACACACAACAGCCAAAAAAAGCAGTTTTAACATGTTTACAGCCTGGTACAAAAAACTAAATAGGTCTGATTAGTTATTGTCATCACTGGCACACACTTTACGAGGGGTATTTTTATTTTTTAAACAGCTCTGTTTTGATTTCCAAAACAATACGTGTTATCCATAATTAAAAAAATGTAAATGTTGTAGATTGTAAACAGGAGATTTAAGATTGAAATTAGCCCAATATTGTTCAGAAGACAACAACAACAACAAACATGTTTGGTCCAATTGACTTTAATCTTCATTGTAACAACCTAAACTTATTTTGCTACTGTTTTTCTGTTGCTAACATGCTAACATCAGTCGGCTAGTCAGCCACCATTAGACCTCATTTGGCTGCTGCTAACGAGTTAAGATTATTTTGCTAATGAGCCTTGGTTGCTAATAGGCTAAAAGTAAGAATCCAGGTCTCTAACATACTTTCTACATACTGTCTCTGTTTAAGCACAAGTTAAGACGTATAGTCATTTAAATCTTCTGTAATTGGCTGTTGACAAAGAGGCCATGCAAACTGGTGGAGTGCATCATCAAACTGGCACTGTTGTTTTGTTTCAATGTTCTTAGTGTCTCTAAATATGTTATGATATCTGAACAGCACAAACAACACCTGTCTGTCACACTGTAGGCCCCGCCCATTTACTCATCAGTGGGCAGGGCTTCATCAAAAGCTTCCTGTATGCTTGGGTCGACGTACTCCTGATTGTATGTGACAGAATCGGCTCCAAGTTTGAACTTGTAGACGGCCAGAAGACACTGGATGGCCTAGAGACACAAAAAGGATTTAAAGAAATCAAACTTTGAAACTTCATCAACATGGCTCCACAACAGAGACGATTTAAAGGTCACATATTCAGCAAAAGACACTTGACCATGGTTTTCTAACACTAATATGTGTCCCTTACCTGTCAGATGTTTTTATATCTGCTCTTTTTCACTGTGCAGCACTTCAGTAAACTTAAGTGTTTTTAAAAATGGGCTATATGATTAAAGTGGACCGGATTATCAACACAGCAACAACGAGGACTCAAACAATCAAACTTTATCAACTCGGCTTCAGCAGGCAAAGGATTCAAACCTTCCACCTCATCAAAATGGCTACATGGCAGAGGATTCAAACTGTCAAGCTTTATCTCAGCAAAAAGGATGTGAACCTTTAAACTTTTAAAAAATTCATTATGTTATTGAAAATTCAAATGATCAAACTTTATTAACACAGCTTCCTCGGACACATAAAGTTAGACCGAGGTTTGGGATGTTCTTGTTTCCTTTGGATTCCAGTAATCAGTAAATAACTGATCTACGTTGATTATTGATCAAATCAGTTATTTAATGAGGAAATTGGGGAAAAACCTTTTCTGTTAAATTAACTGAATCAATATATTGTAAAAAACATAATTTCTAAATATTTTCTGTTTTAGTTTGACTGTGTGAGTTTCATCACAGTTTGTTAAGCTTGTTGTTCTCCATGGTCATCTTAAAAAAAACGTAACACATTTACATAATTAGTCAACCTTTATGAGCTGTTTGAAAGATTTACTGCCATCTAGTGGAGAGGTGGCAGATCGTAGCCCCTGAGCCTCCCTGAGAAAATAAAAAGAGCTCCCTCTAAGGTTTCAAAAATACATAATTTTTCACTTTCAGTCGATTATATACCAAACGACACATAATAATGAAGATAACGTATTTAGTTTCTGATATGAGATCCCTCTAAATTCACTACTCAGAGGGATTAAACCTTTAAACTTTTGAACATGCATTGAGGTCATAAAAGATTCAAACCATCAAACATTATTAACACTGCTTCCTTACACCTTAAACATAAGAACATAGTAATAAAGATTACATATTTAGTTTCTGACAAGATCCCTCTTAATCCCAAATACTAGATAGTTAAAGGAAGAACGTGCAACTTTTTGATCCAGTAGATGTCGCCCTTGAGCACCAGCATGAAACCAAAACAAACTGCGACACCTCCGCCGTACTGAAGCCTCCGCTCTCCTCCAGCGACACACCTCCAACCTCTCTCCACACACGTTCACACGAAGGAATTAAGCACCATTAAGCACAAGTGGTGGACAGAAATGTCTTTTGCTCAAGCTGCAATCACCTGTGGCCTGCATTTTTGTGTTAGCAGGATAATGTTAGCACATTTTAGTTAGCCTGTAGCTTCATATTGCACATACATTGACACTGAACGCCCGTGATCTAAAGATACTTACATGGCATCCAAATAAGCAGTGAGTATGTTATTCTAATTTTCTCTAGTCCTGGACTAAAACAGTTTAATACACAAAGCCGTCCCGTCCATGTAAACATTATACTATAACCCCTAACCCTAACCACGGCCAAGGGAACAACTGATATGATAGATCTTTGCTCTTGTCCAAGGTCTCTCTGTCTCTCCTCGTTGCCGGCAATGCGGCATCGCTAGCAGTGGATCTCAGGTTCGTTTATTATACTATTATATTGTATTTTACAGTATTACGTCCTATTGTTTCATCAGGTACTATTCTGCATCAGATGGTTTTTCTAATGTGTAGTATGATATCATTCAGAATCAATATGCATCAAAGTGATCGATTCAAAATGAGGTCTTTCAGTCTGAAAAAAGCAAAATTATAGGACAACGCAGAGGAAACGTGACATCACAGTGACATCAGGATGACATTAAGGTGACTATAATAGATCCTTCATGAACTTTATAAAGACACAGTGCCATAGTTTATAACTTTAATCTTCATCACAGGTCATAACGTCATTGTAATGGATCAAAATATAGGATGACATCATTGTAAATATCAGGACATTACTGTCTAATAATAATATCAATAATAATGAAAAGGAAAAACACTGCTGAGGAAAACAAACATCACAGAAGGCACTTTGGATTACAGGCACTTCAGGCAGCCAATGCTGAGAAGGAAGCAGGAGGCACGGGGATGCTGGTCTCCGATTGGCTGAAGGAGAAAGGTGAGGTTATTTGTTTGTGTGTGTGTGCATGCGTCATGGTGTGTGTGTGTGTGTGTCTCAAGCAATCGGCGGGCTGAATAGTTTGTTGTATTCTTCTTCGAATGAGACTCTCTTCAGGCGCTCCATGGACAGCAGAGTGAGACCTCCCTGTACAACACATCACGCACAATTACACAAATTACGACATAGAAAACACATACACACACACACACACACACACACACACACATTACAACACAACACAGGTCACAGAAAACACACATGAACACAGACAGAGGAGAGAAGAGTGTTAAGTCACCTGACAGTCTGTTCTCCCACAGCTTTCAATTCAATTTCAATCAGTCAGAGGTCATCATGTGACCTTTACTCATACCACTGAGTCCACATGTTGTGTGATCACATGTTGAGGTCAAAAGCTCCAGAAAAAAGAAACTGAAGTCAAAAGTTGACTAAGTTTGAATTTCCATGATGATTACTGGGAGAAAAACAGAAAATGTCTTTCCTGAATGTTTTCATCATAAACCCCCCGATGTTTTTTGGGGATTTAGAAACTCAAAATCACAACAAATCACTAATGTTTTCTTGAGATTCATCGAGTTGAGCTGTCTAAGCCAGCGTAATTTTCATTGGACACATTTTACAGTGTCGGTGTAAGGTAGTATAGCAGAACCCATACTAAATAAATTGTATTAAAGAGTTCATATTCTGCCCTTTTTGGGGTTTGTATATTTAATCTATGTTCCTACTTTTGTACGTTCACAATAGCTAAAGTTCTAAAAAAGTGTCTGCTCCTCCTTGCTCCCTCTACGCTCTGAGTCAGTCAGCTACACTCTGTTGAGCCCACACTGTTAGACCCCACGTGGGCCAAGTCTGCTCTGATTGGTCTGACGATCCGCTCTGTCGTTATTGGTCAGTTGCTCAGCACGTGTCTCGGAAATTTCCACATGAGCTGCAGGGTTTGCCACAACGAGCCAATGGGCTTAGATCAGTGATCTCACACTGACAATGACGCCGCACTGACAAATTTTTATCGAGGGGGGCTAGAACCGAGCGTTACGTGCAGCTAATGCTACAACTAACAGGAGGAGGTGGGAGAAGCCACGTTTCCACGGACTTTGAATTTTTGCACATAGATGTGCCTAAACATGCACAGGACACTTGGAAAACACACTAAAGAGCAAATAAAACCAGACAAAGAAGAATATGGGACCTTTAGATTCATATTAAACCACAGGGTTCGACAGTTTTTCAGTATGTGCTGGCTCAAGTGAGTGTCATGTGTTCAGGTGATTAGTTCAGGTACATACCCAGGAAAAAACAGAGAAGAAGCAGAAGATGATAGCAGCTCTCGCAGCATCTGCACCTTCATTTAAAGGGTTGTCTTCTTCTTTAGATACCTGCCACTGATTGGCCAGAAAACAGAAACCCAGGAACCAGACCAGAGACCAGACAGCTATAGAAAAACACAGGCAGCACCTGGTTACAAAACAGGTAAAGTATCCCAGGTAACACATACTGTACATGCATATGCTGGGAAAAATCAAAGGTTACTCGTGGTAATCAAACAAGACAGGTGAGGATTACTTCATGTTCACTATGGTGAAGAGTTCAGGTGTCACACGGTTACTCAACAGGTAAAAATCAAAAGTTACATTTTCAGCATACAGGTTAAATTAGAGACCCTAAAATTACACAGGGTTTATTCAACAGGTACATATCATTGGCCACAGATATACCAATCAAGTAAAGATTAAATCATGGTTATAAAACAGGTAAATATCACAGCCTACACATGTCAACTAAACAGGTATAAAATAATGTTACACAGAGTTTTTAAATGAGCAAAGATCACAGGTAACATATGGTTGGTGAACAGGTAAGGTTAAAAGGTTACGCATGGTTACTAATTGGGTAAAGATCACAGGATACACAAGGTTAGTAGACAGGTTAGTTCACAAACTACACGGTAAACTACCACGTTGAGATCAAAGGTTACAAGTGTCTGCAAAACTGGTAAATAATGTGAGAGTCTCACCTGACACGCCAATATCAGCCATAACAGCCTTCTTCCTGTCCTTAACGCCGCTTATTTGAGGAAAGTAGAGGTCCAGCGCCAGGAAAGCGCTGCAGCAGAGGAAACACAGAGTTCCCGTGGCGACAGAAAAGTTACAGACATTTTGGTTGCGGTTGAAGATGCAGAACTCTTCAACCTCTTCAGGACGGTTGACGTAACCCTCATTGGCAATGCAGCCGAGGATCACGATCGAGAAGAGCTGGAAAGAAAAACACAAGAGAGCTGGCTGAATGCTAACCGAAGAATCCACGCTTGGAAAAAGAAGCTAGATGCTAACACTAAGAAGCTATTCAGATCAGAAAGGTGTAAACTGTTAAAATCAATGGTTTATCAACGATAAAATTTACTTTGAAAACAGAATGGAACTGAGTTAAAATAGAAGATGACTTGAGCTTAAGGCGTTCCTAATTAACTGGTCAATATAGACCATAAATGTGAATACAAGTGGATGAAGCCTGAGTGATATCACTGCAGGGGGCTCTGGAGGCACGATGATGGTGGTTGCCATGCTGGAAATCATGTCTTATCCTAACTTATGACAGCCAAAGAGCTGCAGCTGAGGCGTGTTTTAAGCCTCCTATTAAACTGCAACAAGGCGCCCAACCATCAATCAGGTCAGTCTTGCACCTAGCTATGCATAACTCCTATCGTTCTTAGATTAAATGTGTTATAAAAAAATCAACACACTACAATGTGTGCCCATGAGGACATCAGCTAATCAGACCAAAGTTGTATTCTTGTACAAGGCTGGATGTTATTTTCTGCTGTAGAAATGGGAGTATGTACTCTGTTGATCTTGAAGCCAGCCTCAAGTGGACGCTTAATGAACTACAGTGTTTTCTACTTTCGCATTGCCTTAATGTTTTAACTCCAGAGGTTGTTGCTTGTTGGTCAATGCTACTAACATCCTTTTAATATAAACTGTCCAAACAGATCACACTGTCTATACTCAGCAAACCATTTAGTTAAAGCACACTGTCTTGTGCAATCAGAGCAGCTACAGTTTGACAAAATGAGGTCTTGTTGGAGGAGTCTTGTGTTGAGCCTCAGGAATGTTAACACCAGTCTCATGACCAACACACACACGCACTCAAACTCCAATTCACACACATAGTATACATAACATCTCAAACCGAGCTTCAAGACGACAAACCTTAACTAACCTGATATAAACCATGAAGAAACCTGAACTAAACAGGACCTAAAGGTTCAATAAACTAACCTAACTAACAGTTACAGAGCTCAACTTATATTAAGTAAGTAAAACATGAAAGTAAATAACTTGGTAAAACAAACCAGTGCTAACAAACCAAGACCAAACTAAATTCAGAATTAAAAATAATGCTAGACAAAAAGTTGCGATAACCAACTTTTAAAGTCTACGGAAGCCCTAAATGGACATAGATTCATACATTTTAATTCACTCAATTGACCCATGATTCCAGGTTGTTTCCCAAGATCTCTGATTTACGTTCCCATTATCTTGAGACAGCAACATTGGTTTTCCCATGATAGCGAGTAAATGTTTAGAAATCTTGTGTAACAACTGAACTGAACTCTATCACAGGTAACCAGCAGTTATTTAGTTAAAAAGATATTGAGAAAATAACAAAAATGTACTTGTTATCGCAGGAAAATGAAGTCAAATAAAATGTAAAGATACATTTCCTGTAAGGGTTTTCTGTACTTATAAACCATTAAAACCAACATAAATTAAGCTTTTAGTAAAATGAAAATAACTAACAAACCCAACTAAAACACTTTTAACGTGATATATAAAACAGAATAGTGAGTTATTAGCATCGGCTTAGCTAACTAGCATGTTGCTGGTTAGCTCAGAAGCCACAGCAGTTCAGCTACATCACCAAAACAAATATTTTACAGAGTGAAATTAATTTATTTCACTGTTGTGACAAGTAGCCCCGCCCACTCAGAGCACCTGGACTCAAACGTTGGGACCTCACCAGTGTGACCTCATCTGGGTTGCCTCACAGGTGAGCTTGTTTTGTCTTTCACATGAAGATTCATTCAGTTATATTTGATAGTTATAATGTTTTCCGAGCACACACATCCTGTTGATATAGTCATCGTCATCACACTCACCCAGCAGAGGATCCTCACCACCGTCTGAGGTTGCCTCAAAAAGGTCTGGGGTTCAAAAGCTCCACCTGCCTTCCCCGCCCCGTACGCCTGAAAACCATCCATCCAGTTGCCTGCCTGTTCCCCAGACCAGTTTGGACCGGCTCAGACCAGTTTGGACCTGTACAGCCCACCTCAGTCTGCTCCACCTCCACCTCCACTTCCAAGACCACCACCCAGCTCAGTCCAGTAAGTTACTACCCAAATTTAGTTGGCCCTAGTCCACTTCGGTCCAATCTGTCCAGTTACTCCAGCTTGGCCCAGTTTGGTATAGTTTAGCCCAGTTAGTCCAGTATGGTCCAATTGGGTCCAATGGTTCTCTGTACTGGTCTTTCCACTTCTCCTCTGCTGGTGTAAACTGTAATCTGCTTTAATCCTTCTCATCCCCCTCCAGGAGAGTGTAAGGATTTGTTGCCCCTGAGTGGAGTCTCACAGGCTGAAGGGTGTCTCCACCAATCACATGGTTTGATTTCTTTCATCTTAGTGCACAAGTCTCCCAGTCAAACAGAAGGAGGCGGGGTTACACTGCATGAAAGGAAGTGCTACCTGTGAGGCTACATGTAGGGCAAATTAAGCTCATATACCTTCTGCCCTTCTGCCCTTATTTCCTCCCTTATTTTTTGACTTTCAGTCTTTCTATTGAATTTCTTTCTTTCTTTATCTTTTTGCTATTTTTTTTCTGCTGATCAGCAAAATAACACAACTATCAGCTTGAATACATTTAATCTGAAAACATATTTAATCATTTTTAGTATTTCTCTATGAATAACTTTAGTATGTATTAGCTAATTTAATTATGTATTCATTTGATTAATCAAACACCATAAACTGTATTGGTTCTGATTGTCCTAAGGGTGGGCTGCAGCAGCAGACTTCACTACTGTCATGATTTGGTCTGGTTTAGTTTTGTAGTTCAGAGTTTAGATGTATTTTGCTTGTTTTAGTTCTCATTCTTTCCCAGTGTTGCTTGTTTACCCTTGTGTGTTATCTTTAGTGCTTTTATTTTGTAATTTCTTATCCTTGTGTTTCTATGTTTTAGTGTATATTGTTACATTCATGAGTTTTCTGTGTTTCTATGTTGTAGTTTTTACCCCCTGTGTATTATGTCTATAGTGTTTCTTCCTGCCTGTGTGTTTCCCTCCAGCTTTGATTGCCCCCATTGTCCTCACCTGTGTCTTGTTAGTCTCACCTGTGTCTGATTACCCAGTCTATGAAGGAAAAAAGTGAGGAGGATGATTGTGTGTTCCTTTGCAGATTGTCTGTAAAATGGATGACTATTTTCTTCATCTATCTGTATGAACTTGAATTCGTATGAGAGGGGCTGTGGTGTTGCTGTTTGTCTTTGTTATATTGTACTGTGTATAAGTGTGTATGACTGTATGTGACCCCAGCAAGACCCCCTGATGCTTATGCTGTTGATAATGGAGATCCTAATAAAGAAAGAAAGAATTGAACGTTTCCTCTGAAAACTGTGAAGAAGTGGATGGTTTCTATAGTAAGACATGGCTGACATGGTGTGTGTGTGTGTGTGTGTGTGTGTGTGTTAATAGGATCATTGTGAGCTCCATCTGTCACTGTAGAAACATTAAGGGTTTCCTTTTGTCTTTGCATTTACCAATTTTGTGTTTACATTTCTGAAACGAATAGAGAAAATAAATGAAAGTAAATGGCATCGATTGGAAGTTTTTATTTAAAATGAGAAAAATACATTTGAAAGTCAATGTTGGGTAAAGGTGACATTTTAATTCCAACTTTCTAAAGGTTTGATTTGGAATATAAATTTAAGACACAATGGTTTCAGTCATAATTTTTAAACACTATTAAAAAGATTGCATTTAAAAAAAAGTTTTAAATAGTTTTAGCAATTTACTTAAGTATAGTTATCATGTAATGACATAAATAATGTAAATATGAAATAAATATTTTAACATTTGAGGAAAAATATCTAAAAAGTTTAAATAAAAAAGTGGGTAAATATAATCAGTGAGAATAGAAACAAATTGAAAAGTAAATATCCTTAAGAGCCATTTTTATTAAATGTTTTAGTTGATGAATATAAAAAACTGAATATTGCACATATGCGGGGAGGTACACATAGAAAGATACAATTCTTAAGAAGAAGAAGGTGATCCTGTAACCAGAAAGTCTATGGAACTGCTGTTTCTACTGGAGTTACGATTATCAAGAATAAAGAGGAAGAAAAAATGGCGTCCTCCTTTAGTTTCATTTGTTTGAAGTTCTCCTTAGTGATGAAAACAAGTATGTGTGTGTGTGCAGGGTCATGGACTGTGTGACAGCGCCATCTGCTGCTGTTTCCCTGTCAACACATACAGCTGTTTTAGCTCCGCCCACCAGTCTCTCGGACGATGCCAACGTGGCCGAAGCAACAGGTCGTTCAGGAGAGCAGCAAGACACGCCCCAAGACCGGGCCCCACCCAGAACACCTGAGGAGAAACAGCCAATCAAAGCAGAGTTTCAGAATGACACTTCATGTGTCCGTGTGGTTTTGTGCGTGTGTTTGTGCGTGTGTTTCCTGACCCAGTGGTTGTTGAAGTCGAGAGTGACGACAGCTGGACCGAATGAACGAGCCGGATTCATCCCACATCCTGTCACACTCACCTTGAGAGAGAGAGAGAGAGAGAGAGAGAGAGAGAGAGAGAGAGAGTACTGTTTCAGAAAGGTGAGCATGCTACTGTTTTGGAGCCATATTCGAGAGAGGCAGGAAATGTTTTAGCTACTTGTTCATCACCGGTAGTCATCCACAGCGTTATGTCCTATTTGACTTTGGGACCATAATTTATGATGAACATCATTTAAAAATTAACTAAACAAAAGTTAAATTTAAGACCATAATCTCATTAGGAAAGTGTTTCCTGATGTTATAAATCAACTGAGAAATTGGCTCATTTTGAGGCTCCGGTAGCGTAGTGGTTAGTGTCTGCAGCCCTGGTTCGAAACCACCCTGTGGCTCGTTTTCCGCAGTTCATTCCCCATGCTCTCTCTCCCCGATTTCTCACGGCCATATCTTTCAAATAAAGGCATAAAAAGCCTACAATTAAACCTTTAAAACAAATAAATTGTTTTGTCTTCTAATCAATCCTTTGGAAAAGGTGGAGTCGCTCCCTGCTGGGCATTAGAGAGAATGCAAGTTTTAAAAAGTTTATTTTCAAAGGTGCAGCAATTTAAGACAAAGAAAAGAGACTCAGTGAGCGAAGGCCTCAAGGGGCGAAGTTTATAATAAAAAGGAGCTCTCTGTTGTCTGTTCTCTTCCAAAGATTGTTTATAAGAGAAGAGAAGCACCACAGTGCCATCACATGTTTTTCAGCTGATCACATCAATAAGACCTTCAGTAGTTACGTATTTGCGGAATTACTTTAAACATGGAAATCAGGTTTATGTCTCAGTTTTGTTGTAAATAATGTCTCATAAGCTTAAAACAGCTCATGTTTGACATAAAATCACTCCGCTGTTTCACAGGTGTTCTTCAAGTTAAGGGGGGCATGGTCTGATCAGAAATCACAGGATTTTAAAATCTGCAGCTCAGTCGAGACTTACTGCAATTAAATGACCCAGACTGACAGCCAGGCCAACCAGCATGTTTGACACCACAGCTGGAAGGGAGGCATCAACCATGGCCAAGACCACCAGGGCAAGCTGGAAAGTTGCCAGTGTTTCCACGGTGACGGCCTGGTGGAGCTGAACACCTGGAACAACCTAAACAGAACAGGCAGATTAGTTATTCAGCTCGAGTTAGTTGCGTTCCGATTCGCTGATGGGCGACCACACAGATGCTCACCTGGTTGACGGCTGGAGTCACGTCTCCAGTCAGCAGCAGCAGAAGTGCAGCAGAAGCCACGCCCCCTAGAAGCTGTCCAATCACATATAGGGCTGCCCTCCATGGGCGGAGCCTAAGGGTAAGGAGCATTACTATAGTAACCGCTGGGTTCAGGTGGACTTCCCCGCCCACGCAGAATGCTGCCATCGCAAGTGACAGACCAAACACCAGCGCCACCTGCAGACAGCTCGGAGGTGAGACAGGTAGGGAGATCAGGTGGCGATGATTACAGAGCTTGCGCTGGTTGTTGCCTAGGTTGATCTTTTCAATCAGGTTGCTCTCATTGCACAGGCTTCTTTGGATGCACATGTTGCACAGGTTGCTCAAGTTCCACTGATTGGTCTCGCTGCTCAGGTTGCTTTGGTTGCACAGGTCACTCTGATCAACTAGGTTGTTCAGGTTGCTCTGGTTACACACATTTCCCAGGTAGAACAAATTGCTTATGTTGCTCTGGTTGCCCTCAGACCTCAGATTCAGTTGCTGCCTTCCAGTGGCTAGGGGGAATGTTAAGACAGCTGATAGGCTGGCAGACAGGAAGAGGGCAGTGCCTAAGAACTCCAGCAAGAAGTGATGTAAACAAGATAGAGTCCAGATGTCAGTCAGGATCAGATGCAGGCAACGACGGATATGCATGATTGCAACTTGATTCATTTACCTGCAACACAAACCAGCAGTGGTAAGCTGTAGAGATCTGCAATAATAATGTTGTGTCATTTTTCCTTTTTATATATATTTATATACAAAAAATCTTTAAATTTCATTTTAAATGAGCTATCTGAAGAAATATGTTTTTGATGGAATATCAAACATGATATACCTGCTGTGTTATAATAGTGACCTGATGAATCTGTGCAGGACACTCAAAGAAATGTGGTTGTTATTAATCTCAGACGTGCCCGTTTGGACTGCTCTTCTTTGTTATTCTTTCCTCTTCGCTTTAGTCAAATCCACAAACTGTGATTAAGAACGAACAGAAGCCCGAGCCTCCAAAAGCCTCAAACTACTGATAACAATCCTTTTAAACAATTATCCACAAACACACACACACAGTCGCCCACTGGATTATAGCATCCGTGGCTTCCTGCACATTTACCAAAGATCCGATTTATGTAAGTGATAAAAACACGACTGGTTAATCTCCTCTCTCTGCAGAGCATCATCTGTTTGTCATGAGGCAAGCAGCAACGACGGTCCACCAGCATCAAGAAACTGGGGTGAGAAAACTTGAAACATACCCGTCAAACACAGCAAGGAGTCCAAACAGAGGCGGATCACAGCTGAGGATCACAGGTGGTGTTCAGGTGAGTCCTGTGTTTCTGCTGACTGTGCGTCTCTTATAGAGCTGAATGGAGGGGGGAGGGGGGGGGGGGGGTCTCAGCTCACAGACACTCATCTGAGAGGATGGCTTCCTGTTTCTGTTCAGTCACTGATCACAACTATATCAATAAAATTAAACACAATTTTTAGCATCTATAATAATGAAAGGAAGAAGCAAAAATAGATGTCAGTGTTCAACAGAAAAAACATTTGTACTATAGTCATTGTCTACAGTGTTACTCTAACTTTCTGAATGTTTTAAAGCCCTCTGTACCTTTATATCTTCGTTGCCCTTTTCTGCCATTCTGTACTACATTTGGTAATTTCCTCTACTGCCCTCTGCTGTTTTTATTGTGACTCCACTTTGGTGTGTTTCTTTACTGTATTCCTTGGCACTTCGATTTTACTGCACTACACTGCAGGGTTTTTTTTTTTATCACACTTCCTTTCACCGTGCTGCATTTCATTAGTTCACTGTACCGTGTCTCACACTGTAATGTTTCTTTGCTGCACTCAATGCCTGTCTATGTGTCTTTTCTGCACTCTGTTGTGTTTTTTTTATTGCACTGTACTTTACAGCTCTCTGTCTCGAACTGTTGTCAATAACAAACATTTCTTCTGTTTACTTGTATCGTGGCTATGAGGTTTTTTTTCCCTGAGGACCGAAACATGAATTCCATCAATAAATGGTCCTCACAAGTCTAGAGCTGCTAATGTGTGTGTGTGTGTGTGTGTGTGTGTGTGTGTGTGTGTGTGTGTGTGTGTGTGTGTGTGTGTGTGTGTGTGTGTGTGTGTGTGTGTGTTAGCGTTAGCCTAGATGCAGGCGCATATAGAGAAGCTTTAACCAGGGCAATAACACTGCCTGTCCTTCATACTGCAACCTGAGAGAGCTGTGTGTGTGTGTGTGTGTGTGTGTGTGTGTGTGTGTGTGATTCTGCTCTCTACTGCTCTGACATTTAAGGACAGCATTAACAACCAAATAATGAGTGAAAAATCTCCGGAAGTCGCTTCTTTTTTTAGACTAAAAGACCCCATTAGTGTGTGTTTGACGGGTCTGTATTTCAGTGTGTGTGTGTGTGTGTGTGTGTGTGTGTGTGTGTGTGTCTGTGTACAGGAGTGTGTGGGTGTTTTCCCTCCATTAACGAGGTCTCACATTTCTGGAAAGCTCAGAGATTTCTTCACTTTCACTGGGCGTCCTGAACAACCTTCAGACAAGAAACTGAACCATTTTACTGCAGATATATTTCTATCAGTCTGTCTGTATGTCTGTCCCTCTGTCCCACTAACTACCTATCTGCCTGTCTGTCTTTCACACTACCTGTCTGTCCTACTTTCTTATTCATGGCCTTATAACTGAGGAGATCAGGGCAGCACAGTGGGACCTTTCTGCAGGAAGTCGGCATGTCCTCCCTGTGCATTTGTGGGATCCCTCCAAGCTTCCTCCCACAGTCCAAAGACAAGTTTGTTAGGTCAAATTAGTAACTCTTTATTACCCATCTATGTGAGTGAGAGTATGAGATTTAGGGCACTGCAGTCTAGCACTGCTAGTTGCTACATTTCTATAGCTAGTTTAAAGGCTTTATATGTGATTTTTTGATCCAGCAGAGGTCGCCTTTGAGCACCAGCATGAAACCAAAACAACTTGCGGTGCATTGTTGTGTTAGCATGCTAATGCTAGCGATCTTTATTATGCTGGTATCTTCACACTGCATGTAAATTTACCTGAAATGAGCATGATCTAGAAACACAGTTAAGCAGTGAGTACAGTATGTTATTCTTCTTTTCTCTAGTCCCTCAATTAAACAACTTTTATACGAGAGGGGAGGAGTCAGCCGGCCGTCCCGGCGATGTAAACAAAGTGAAGATAGGACTCTGAAAACATCACAGACAGTGGGACTCGGGTGTTACACCCATTGTAGACAGTCATGACTCACAGAGTTATTTTCAGAGGATATACTGGATTTATATTACATTTAAGTGTAAAAAAATCACATATAAAGCCTTTAAAGAGCTCCACAGGCGTTCCCAAGACGGTTGTAACTTGTCCATGCACCTCTGTGACTTAAAATTTCCTTCTTCTTTTTTTATTGGTACCATAGAGTGAAACCCTTTTTTGGACTTTTACATCAAATCAAAAGCAAAGCATGGACTTCTTATTGAGAAATGGGGGATGATGCTTCTAATGACCAAAAACTGTGGGAACTCCCTTCATGTTGTCAACGTGACTTGGTTGTCCTTGACCCACCCACTCACATACACAGACCCAAACAGTCAGTTCAGTGTGTAACATTATATAGATGTGTGTGATGCCTGTTTTCACAGCGGCTTATCTGTTACTGGAAACACAGAATGGCATGTTTGTAAGGTTCGTCCATACATCAACGTGACCTCAGTGTCTTCTTATTTCATTCTCTGCTTCATCAGTTTGATCAGAAACGACGTGAGGACACATTGCTCTGACATGTTCCTGTAACCTGGAGGACTCACTGAGGTCAACATGCTCTATTTAACAACTGTTTTATGCCTTTGAAAACAAGAAAACAGAGTTTATGTCAACGCTCAAAAGCAGTCCTGCAGCTGCTACTGAGCACATAATCTTATCGTTGAATTTCATTAACACAGTTATTTTCTTAACATACATCTTCCGTCTACATTTTTCTCATATTTGTTTGTTTTTAATAAGTCGTTCTTTACTTTTCTCTTTAAATATTCAAACTGTATTTGTCAAAGTTGCATGTTTCAGTCACAGTTATAATGTAATTTCTAATCTTGATGTTTTTATCTCTCATCATTGCCTTCAAAACAGAATATATTTAAAAATGAAGACTACAGTTTTAGGTTGTAAAAGATACAAAATGTATCTAACTGCAGTCTTACTGAGAAGTGTTTTGTTGGATTTACAGTAACATGTATTATATTAGGTTTAGTAAAAGGTTTGGTGCATTGAAATATGTATTTATATAATGACTTCAATCACTTGTTTTCTTCTAACCTCTAAAATCTTCTCAACATGGCTTTTTAAAAGCTGTAGTGTTGATTCTGTCCAACAGAGGGCAGCAGAGACAGTGAGCAGAGATAAATGCTAAGTGCGCCTCTATCTCCTTTTCTTTCTCCAACTCCTCCTGCCCCCCTTTCCCCCCCCCCCCCCCCCCCTCCTCCCCTCCTCTTTGTCCTCTATTCCTTTTTCTTCTGTTTCTTTAGTTAATGTTTGAGGACAGCAGAAGTAGCAGAATCATCCATCTTGGCCCCTGATCAATAATCTATCAGCTTCAAAGTCTGATCCATTACTGAACTCACTTGTGTGAGTTGAGTGAATGAGTGTGTGTGTGTGTGTGTGTGTGTGTGTGTGTGTGTGTGTGTGTGTGTGTGTGTGTGTGTGTGTGTGTGTGTGTGTGTGCGTGTTTCTGTGTGTAAGTGAGGTCCCTGCAGCTGAAAGACAATCAGGACAGTCCCGCTGTATAGTGCAGAACAAGTGTAATATCATACGGCAGTGTTTGTGTGTGCATGTGTGCGTGTGTGTGTGTGTGTGTGTGTGTGTGTGTGTGTGTGTGGGCCTGCGTGTCCTCTGTACAGATGTAGGTTGATCTAAATAAATGTTGCTTAATGTGCTGCTTAATCATATTACAATATACACACGAGGAAGGTTAAACAGCTGGTTGACCTGGTCAGCATTTGAAGTCATTCGGTCTGAAATTGGGTAATGTAACCCACTTTAGCCTGATAGCACTGCAGGATGTGATCGAGTATGTGGCTCTACAGATGGAGGACAGGAACATCTAAACCTGATCCACTTATTTATCTCTTTAAACAATCGCTGCAGACATACCGCAAACTCATTGTTAATTCACTGTCAGCTCACTGCAGAATCATTGTTAAACATTCTTTACTCACTCTAAGCTTACTGGAAACTTAGAGCAAGAGTCACTCTTAATTTACTGTACACTCACTGCAAACTCAATACACTCACTCACTGTACAATCATTATAACCTTGTTGTGCGCTCAGTGTAAACTCACTGAATACTCACTGTAAGATGTCCCTCTACACTGACTGTAATTTCACTGCAAACACGAGAAACTCACTGTAAGCATACTGCAAATTTAATGCAAACTCACTGAAACTCAAACTAAACTCACTGAGGACTCGTTGTTAATTCATTGCAAATGTATTGTAACCTTATTGCAATTCACCCTAAGACATCACAGAGTGTAAACTCGCTGTAAATTCACCCAAAAATCTCACTGCAAAATCACTGTAAACTCACTGTAAGGTACATTGACTGTCATTCCACTGCAAACCCATGGGAAACTCACTGTAAGCATACTGCAAATGCATTGCAAACTCATGACAGAGTCACTGTAAACTTCCTGTAAACTCACTTTGAACTGACAGTAAAATCACTGCAAACGCTCTGTAAGTATACTGCAAATTTAATGCAAACTCAAATCACTAACTGTGAGAACTAACTAACTGAGAAGTTACATACTGCAAGCATGTTGAAGCTCACTGACGACATCACACAGAGTATAAACTCACTGCAAAAACTGCAAACTCACTGTAAACTCACCTTAAAAAAACTCTCAGACTCACTGTAATATCACTCTATACTCATTGCAGTGTCTCTGTAAACTTACTATAAACTAAGAGTTAACTCGCAGCAAACTTGACCTAAAGACGCTGCAAACTCGCTGTAACGCTGCTGCAGACCAAATGCAAACTTACTGTACACTCACAACTGTTAACTCTAAATTCAGAAAAACAATGCTGCATGTTTTTGAATGTGTTTTGTAACTTTTGTTGTGAGATGATGACAAGCGGCATGTCATCTTTTGCCCTGTCCAATGTAGACTTACTGCTGGGTCTATGTAGGTATTTACTGAAGAAACTCTACCATTCTAGTCCATGAAGAACACAAAGTTGTCCAACCTGACTCTTCATTAACAGATTTTCCTTCTCCGTGTAGTAAAATCTGTGACCTTGCTCATACTGTGTGTGTGTGTGTGTGGTCCCCAGAGGACAGGTGAGTCTTCCTCTTTGCAGGTAAAAAAAAAAAAGGTGCTGCTGTGTCTCTGGAGAGCCGGATGAAGAAGGAATGGAGGATAAAAATAAAAAGTGGACACCTTGTCGGAACAAATTCTGCCAGCGGAGATCCAAACAGCTCTGGGATGTAAGCGCTGAAACGTCTTCTGACAGCTGCTCGGCTCGTTATAGCTTACGGCTCAGACTTTAACGCTGGAGTCATTGCATCACCCGAGTCGCTAATGAGACATTTCCTTCTCATTAACTGAATTCTGATTAAAAATGTGAGGATGCAAAAGATGACCTATACGACAATTACACTTCATGTTTCATCAAGAATATTTCTGATGTTTACTTAAGATCTGTACAGACACTGTGCTAACACAAACCCTCAGCAGGAACCTTCAGGCACAAACAGGCCCTGACCTTCTGACCTTCTGACCTCAACACAGCAGACAATATATCTCACTATCAAATTAGGAAGTATTTATTCTGCACTTTAAATGGAAATTAAAAACATTTAAAGGAAGAATGTACAACTTTTTGATCCACTAGATGTCGCCCTTGAGCACCAGCATTTAGAGCAAGCCTCAAGTGGACACTTGAGGAAGTACAGTTTTTTGGTACTTCCACTTTTGTATTAATTTTACAACACAGGGGGTAGCTGCTTGTGCATGCACAGGATAATGACACACATCATGTTGTGCGATATGGGTAATGTACAATATGTGTGGCGGTGTCTTTTGGTTTGAATTGGTATGTTGATGTGTTTGTTTCTATTGATTTGATTTATTGATTCCAATGTAGAGGCAGCTGAATGTTTGCAGCACTTGGAGTCCAAGACAAATTTCCCAAAGGGGAAAATAACGTGTATTGAATCGTATTGGAAGTATGGAAGTTTCTGCAGATATTAGCTTTCTAACATGCAAAGACATGAGAACATGCTCTGGTTGTCCTCAAAGCAATCAAAAGAATCCAGACCTTGGAGTGCAGCTTGGGGTTGGCTTAAGGTGGCTTGACCTTGATCTGTGGAGCTCAGCCTGGCACAGAGAAGAAGAAAAAGAATAAGAACAACAATTAACAAAAAAGGAAATATTCAGTTTTTCTTATGAAAAAGAAAAAAAGCAAAGTCTTAATCAAACAGCTAAAAAAATCTAACATCTGACTGAAGTGAAAAAAACATGACTATTTCTTTAGGACAAGACATTACTTTCTTATATTTTAGTATATTTAATTTGAAATTAATTTTAAACAAACCTGAATCCTTGTATTCTGAAATGCAGTCCTGGAAAGTTTGAAACACACTGCAGGTGAATATTTACTGACTGTGTGAACAGGAGGATTTTATGTAACCATGGTGAACACCAAGGCAATATAAAAACAGAATTATTTTTCAAATTGGCAGTTTTCTTTTGTGATGTTTTTATCCAGAAACTGGCTTCAGCTGCTTTATTTGTCTTCAAAACATAAAATGCCACAATTTAAGATCAACCTAAGATGTAAAAA
>NC_089210.1:4220334-4227834 GCF_963930695.1 Labrus bergylta | reverse complement strand
CCACACACACACACACACACACACACACACACACACACACACACACACACACACACACACACACATACGCACACACACACCACATTGGTAACAGCTGATTGCCACATGAGCTCATGCCATGTGTTTGTATGTGGTGTAGCACTGTGTCTCATCTCACAGAACATCTGATGTTAAACACTCTTATGTTGTTTGAAGTTTTGGACCTACAGGTTTTAGTTGAGTTTAGTCGATGAACTGCAGGATTTTGCACTTCCTCATTTGCTTCATTTTTCAAGACCTGAGGTGACCGCCCTTTTAGAGGCAGGAACCTCGAGCAGAACCAGACTCATGTTGATCAGTCATCTGCCCACAGCTGTGTAGGAGCTCAGAGAGGGGATGGAGGGAGGTGGACTCCCTCTGTGATGTGAAGTGGATTAGATTTTAAGGTTGACTGCGTATATGGTGTTAATGGAGCAAGTTTGAGGTGGACTAACTCTTTAGTGGGATTGAATAAAGACTTACTCTGTGGTATGACTGAGAAAGGGTTGAAGGACGACTATCTACAGTAAGTGACTGGATCAGAACTTAAAGGCGTTATATATGCGATTTTTTGATGCAGCAGATGTCGCCTTTGAGCACCAGCATGAAACCAAAACAACTCACGCTGCATTGTTGTGATAGCATGCTAATGCTAGCGATCTTTATTATGCACGTATCTTCACACTGCATGTAAATTTACCTGAAATGAGCGTGATCTAGAAACACAGTTAAGCAGTGAGTACAGTATGTTATTCTTCTTTTCTCTAGTCCCTCAATTAAACAACTTTTATACGTGAGGGGAGGAGTCAGCCGGCCGGCCCGGCGATGTAAACAAAGTGAAGATAGGACTCGGGAAAACTCTGAAAACATCACAGACAGTGGGACTCGGGTGTTACACCCATTGTAGACAGTCATGACTCACAGAGTTATTTTCAGAAGATATACTTGATTTCTACATTTAAGTGTGAAAAATCACATATGAAGCCTTTAAGGTGGACTGACATTGTTGAGTGATAGAATCATTGTTCCAGGAGCATTTGTCTGTGGTGTAATTGGACTCAGGATTTAAGGTGGACTGACCATATATAAACTGGATCAAGGTTTATGATGGAATACCTCTATGGTGTAATTTGCTTAGAATTTAAGGTGGACTGACTCTGATTTGGAATCAGTTGGACTCTCAGTTTTAGCTGTTTGTCTTTCTGTGGTTATTATTGGTCATAACCTTGGCTCTGTGAGGATCTGTTGTGCTGCCTTCACTGACCTCTGCTCCTCTGAGCGTCGTGTCAGTCGACTCTTTTGGACTCTGGGGGTTTTCGATTGAATGTGACTCCATGTTCGACTCTGGCAGCTGTTGGACCTCATGGGGGTGCGTCCTATTAAGCTCAGGTGAATGAACAAGCTGTGGATGTGTCCTCAAACATTAGAAAACATTTGAACAAAAAATTATAGAATATGTTAGAACATAAACTACCTCAAAAACACATCATAGTGGTGATTTACTCTTGTGGCCAAAATATAGCAACTAACACTTTGAAACATTCACCACACATGACAAAACCTGTGGACAAAAACGAGCCGACACGGCATGCAGCACAGTAATCATTAATCTCGACTGTCTTTTATTATAGTGGGACGCCAAAATCCTAATTTACATTGAAACTCGATTAATTGCCTAGCACTACTTTATGTTCATCCATTGAGTACACATACAGATAATGTACAATGTAGACTCTACATATGTAGTTAATCTGTACATTTATATCTATGTATACTGTATATAAATACTGTGTCAATACTTACATGAATACAGTACAATCATTCTTATACAAAGAGTACCCCTATAATTTAGTTTCTACAAAACAATAATGTTGTGTGATCAAAACTTACTCATGGAGTGCAGACATAGATGTCTATTTATTACATGAATATGTATATTTATTAAGTGTATTCATATGAAACATATTGACAGAAAGTACATAGTGCACATAAAGTGTTATGTATACAGTGCGTTCATATTTATTCTGTCTAATTATGCAGACACTAAATGTACTGATACAGTATTTGAATGCAGTGGTTTCATTATGACCCAGTACATGTGGTATTATACAGTAATTATAGAGGAGGCAGCAGTGGAGAGCCAACCATATGGACAACACCACCTGGGACCGCTTTGCCAATTTGAACGCTTCGCCTGCAAAAGACTCTCTCTCTCTCTCTCTCTCTCTCTCTCTCTCTCACACACACACACACACACACACACACATACACGCACAAGGTTCCTGCTGTGTTCAGCCTGTTTGTGTTTCTTTATTTATTTAAAGGGACGGTATGAATGAACTTCAGATGCAATGCACTAAATTAGATAAAATGATCATTTTTAACCGTCTCCTCACTTTATGTTCTAAGACATGCCACAACAGTGAAGATAGTATAACTGTAGAAGCAGATAGAGTAAATTTGAATAGCACATAATTCACCCAATTTTATCATTATCTTTGTCTTTATGTGATATCATATGATATAATATTGTATCCTATCCTATTCATGGTATCAAATTGTATTGCATCATAAATCATACCTTATTGTAATCTATTTTGACATGTCATATTGCACTGTATTGTATTTATCACATCATATCGTATCATTGTGTATTACAGGGTATCACATCCTACCTTATTGATAATAACTAGATTTGTACAGCATCTTTAAAAAAATGGTTTGCAAAGTGCTTTCACATACAAGCAAACGCAACATTAGGACAAAGCATAAGAACTTAAACTATTTTACTTTAAAAATAAATATTGGCCTGGGGTGCTGGTGGCGCAGTGGTTTGTGCGTGCGCCCCATGTATGGAGGCGCTGCTCCTGCAAACGGGCGGCCCAGGTTCAAATCCCACCTGTGGCTCCTTTCCTGCATGTCATTCCCTACTCTCTCTCACTGATTTCCAACTCTATCCACTGTCCTATCTCTCCATTAAAGGCACAAAAGGCCCAAAAATAAATCTTAAAAAAATATTGGCCAAAAAAAAAAGATTCCATTGATGATTTGTCCTTGAGAAAAATGCTCTGGCTGCAGTGCTTTAAGCTAACATAAGCATGCGGCTCCTAATGATAATGACTTTAACTGTTTGCTCAGAGATGCTGAGGTGTTAGTTTAGTTTACACGTGACTCCTCCCACTGAGCTGCTGTGTTAGCCTACCCGAAAAGAATACACACAACCCACAGCTTGAGGAAGAGAGAGTCCTGATCACAGCCTGCTGTATTATTATATCCATACATCTGTGTGTGTGTGTGTGTGTGTGTGTGTGTGTGTGTGTGTGCGTGTGTGATTTGTCACGCCTAATGAATCATAATCAGTGAATATTTAACACACAGATATTATTTAATGACTCTAATTGTTGAAGTATTGAGTCATGGACGGGTGACTCTTCCCTCCTGGCATCTGATCAGAGAGTCTGGTGGAGAATCATCTCGTGTAAACCCCCTCAGTCATGTGACCATTTTAAACACCACTTGAGTGACGGGCGGACCGTCTGCTGTGTTGGAGGAAACACGACAGAGCCGAGAGAGGATTAAAGTTATGGAATCATTCAAACATAAGATGTGTTTTTTTTTATTAGCTGATTTATTTTCAGCTATTTCCTGCCCTGGTTCCTGTGAGGCGGTCTGAGTCTGCGAGATGTTTAATGTGCTTATTAAAGTGTGGACAAACCAGCACCTGTCTGTCCGCCTGTCTGACTGACTGCATGCCTATATATCTGCCTGTCTGTCTACCTTTCAGGTAATGTGTAAGATGTGTTTACTGTCCACATGTCCATGTTTTTTTTTTAATTAATTTCAATAAATTCATACTTTCACAATGTGTTAATGTCTGTTTTCTTGCCTGTCTGTCTGTCTGTCTACCTGCCCTCCTACTGGTGTCTCTCCCTTTCTGTCTAACTGTACATCTGCCTGTCTGTCTGCAAGTCTCTCCACCTGTCTGTCTGCTTATCTGTAGGTAACAGGTACATTTCCTCAGACCACGTGGTTGTAATGTTGTAAATCTGTGTTTTCCAGGTGGTGTGTGTCTGTGTGTTATTCTGTGGGCGAGTTTCCCCTGCAGAGTTAACCTGTGAAACTCTCATCCTGCTGTCAACCAACCTGACAGGTATAGCTTTCCTGTCTTTCTTACATTTTATTAATTCTCCCTTCCCCCCCGTCGCCCCCCCCCCAAAAAAATAAAAAATAAAAGCTTAAATTTTCTGCCTTTTTGCTTTTTTTTATCCTCTGCTTGTTTCTGTGTTAGCGAGGACGTTGGCGTTGTTTAACCAGACGTTCACCGTCAGCAACACTTCAGGTTTGTATGGCTAACTTTGGACTCCATCATCACAGACCGACCTTTTATTGTGGTTGATTGTAGCCGCAGCAGCAACATGATTAGCACGCCGATATATCAGTTCTATTCAATTCAATTAACAGATTTAGTTCAGTTCTTCTGATATAAATCAAAAGTCTGTCTGTCTGGTTGCAGGTCTGTACTGTGACCTGTCTGTGGATGGGATAGGAACGTGTTGGCCTCGCAGTGCAGCAGGAGAGCTCATCTCCAGACCCTGTCCTGAACAGTTCAACGGCATCCACTACAACACCACCAGTAAGTCCCTGTCTGTCTCGTAGACGGGAGGAACCAATAGTCACTGTTTCCGAAATGAAGCCAACGCATAAGTGTCTTACATCTGCATTCTTTCTGGTGGTCAGCAGGGGGCGACTTCACTGTTTTCTGATTGTATAGAATAAGAAAATGACCCGACTTCTCAGTTGATTTATTCAATCAGAAATTATTTTCCTCATGAGTAAAGTCTCAAGCTCTACTTTCAAGTCTTCTTCATGCAACTTGATGCTAATTTTGTAAATGATGATCACAATACAAGTCAAATAGACCATAAAGACAGGTGTGCTTTAAAATGGGACTACCTGTAAATCAGGATAGAGCCATAACAGTGGCCCTATTCAGACTGCCGTTTCAAGGTGTGATATGTACCACCCTAGAACGGTTCACCTTTAATCTAGATTTTGGGAAGGCAACATGGGGGGACGGAAATCTGAAAATCTGTTTCCACAGCAGACACACATTAGTTCCTGAAGAAGATCTTTAAAGCCCAACAATGACCAACATGTAAACATGTTTATTAGCTGTAAAAATGGGTGTTTTAAAATAGGTGTTACTGTTAAGGGTGGATTCCTCAGGTTTTTCAGTCAGCCTCAAGTGGACACTCAAGGAACTGCAGCTTCCCAATATGGCATCCTGTTATGATGAACACAGAACTGGGACTCTGCTTATTGTCAATATAATACTGTCTTATCCCTACTCAGCCCTCAGCCAATCAGCAGTGAGCTAATAAATCTGAGCCAATCCCAGCTCTGCACTCCTGAGCTTTTACAAACAGTGAGGAGACACAGCAGAAGATCTGTGACTTTTTATCTGGTGCCAGCTGGCTCAATTACATCCATCTGCACACTGTGTGTGTGTGTGTGTGTGTGTGTGTGTGTGTGTGTGTGTGTGTGTGTGTGTGTGTGTGTGTGGTAAGATGTGTGTTTGTATTCAAATGTTTGTGTGAGTGTATTAATGAGTGTATGTGGGTGGCATTCAATTTCGTGTTTAATGAGAGGTTTAGTTGTTGATCTGACTTAATAGTGTGACTCATCAGTGTGTGTGTGTGTGTGTGTGGTGTGTGTGTGTGTGTGTGTGTGTGTGTGTGTGTGTGTGTGTGTTTGCGTGCGGAACCAGCTGGAGTCTCACTCCATCATCTTCAACATCATCACCTTCACATTGGGTGAAAAAACCCTCTCTGCCTCCCTTCACTTTTCATTAAATCTCTCGCCTCTGATTGGCCAGGCTCAGCTAACATACATGCTAATGAGCTAACTGTCACCAGCAATAAGTGGGTGTATTGATTCATTCAGCTTATCAGTTACCGGAGCAGCTAAGCCTGGACTTATTGATCGAGCCGGCTGCATGAAACCGCCCTCCTCCTCCTCCTCCTCCTCCTCCTCCTCCTCGTCGGGGGACTCGAGGCGATGTGACACCGGTTAGGACCAAATTACATCTCTGGTGTTGCTGCGTTTTACGCTGCATCCACTCAAAGTGATATCTAAAGATTGATTGTAATAAAGCAGTTAATTGAATGAGCTTTTATTTTAGCAAATTTAATTAATCCTTTATTTAGGCAGGATGGTCCCGCTGAGACACAAGATGTCTTCTACACGGGGGATCCTGCTCATGTTGGCAGCGCGTTAAAAATACACAAATTATACACGGAGCGACACACAGGAAGTAGAAGAGAGGCACACAGGACAAACCCGTGATATCTATAAAATCTAATTAGGAAGGAGGAACATGTTTGTGAAAGAGCTGTACAGAAGCAAAAGGTCTATTCCTTTTCTTCACCTCCTTCTCCTTCTTGTCCCTTTTCTTCTCCTCCTGATTAGCTTCTTCTTCTACCTCTTCTTCGCTCTCTTGTTCTTCTTCATGTTTTTATACTTCTTCGTCTTCCTGTTCTTTTTTCTTCCTTCACTTCTTCTTCTTCTTCTTCATCATCTGAAGACTTCTCCAATTAACTCAACCAATCGACAAGTTTGAATTAGCTGCCTTCAATTACATGCCACGATCTTTGTCTTTCTAACTCTGTGTGTGTGTGTGTGTGTGTGTGTGTGTGTGTGTGTGTGTGTGTGTGTGTGTGTGTGTGTGTTCTGCGCAGACAAGGTGTACAGAGAGTGTCAGTCCAACGGCAGCTGGGCTCCTCGAGGAAACTACAGCCAGTGCACCGAGATCATCGTCCTGGTAAGTCCGATCGATGCATCCGTCAATATGAGGTTATTGCAGCAGGGAGCAGGTGGAGGTGTAGACCGGGGAGTGTAAATAACAGTGGATGAAGCCTGAGTGGCGTCTACCATCGGTTACTAAAAGGGGACTTTGCAAGCCCATCAATGCTGTCTCAACCTAACTTTCAGTCTACCTAATGACAGTCTGACACGAGTCTCAAACCTTTTGACGCACAGCTTCTTCCGCCTGTCAGTCAGCACCTAATTATACATTTTGCTAATCCATCATAAATTCTCCCCCTCTACAATGTGTGCCGATACGAGGCTGTATTCCGAACTATATACCTATATCCATGCTGTATACTGTTTGGTACCTACTATTCAGTATGCACACACAGTAGGCAGATATTTGTGCCTACTTCGTCTGATTCATTCAGTATAGAAGTGACGTCATTTACGTTTCCCGAACTGGACGCATCCACCCGTTTTTTTTGTTTGTTTGTTTAGCTTTATTCAAGAGGAGTAATGCGCATATACTGTCAGGTAAACAAAAAACAATATCACAATGTAAATCAAGTAAAAGGCAGATTAAATAACTAAATAACATACAGTACATAAAGGAAAGAACAAATGAAAGACAGAAATATACAGAATATAAAATAAACCAATAAAGACGCATTT